>NC_029779.3:29769529-29782928 GCF_000817695.3 Arachis duranensis
CTTTGGCGCCAAAGTTGGTTGGGATTGGGCCCCACAACCCTTCAGAATTCGTTGGCCACGTTTTCATTAAAAAATCATAAACCAACACCGACGCGTACGCGCACATCACGCGTACGCGTCCATGGGGTAATTCGCAGGTGCGCGCGCGTGTCCATGGGCGAGTTCAACTTCTTTGACTTTTCATGATTTCTCCACTTTGCATGCTTTCCCTCTTCACTCCTTTGATCCATTCCTAGCCCTTTTCAATCTGAAATCACTGACAAACATATCAAGGCATCTAGTGGAATCAAAGGGAGATTAAAACCATCAAATTAAGGGTCTAAAAGCATGTTTTCACATCTAAGCACAAATAAGGAGACAATCACAAAACCATGCTATTTCATTGAATAAATGTGGGTAAAAGGTGATAAAATCCCCTAAAATCAATACAAGATAAACCCTAAAAATGGGGTTTGTCAATGCATCATCCTTGTTTGCATATTTTGCATTTGGTTCGATGTTGTGAATTGTTTGTGATTGCTTGTGTGTGTGATTTCATTGCTTGTTAATTTGAATTTCTATGTCTGGTTATTGTTCTGGCTCCCTGTGTTGGGCTGCGAATGTCTGAACTGTGATAGTATGAATTTAATTATCTACCCTCAATCCTAATAAGAACTCCCCAATTCTTACCCCTATTTCCACCTCTTTCAGCTACAGGTACGAAAGTTTAGTGCAGAGTTACAGAATCATAGAAGATTATGTTTACGAGTTGAGTTGTTAAGATTTATTTTCCCCTCGCATTGTTAGTTAGAGTTTTATTCAGAGGGGTAGGTTTTGTAATTATTTTTGTATGTAATACTAATGTATTATTAGTATTAAGTAGGTGAATATGTGTTGCTTGTTCTTTTTGAAAAAGTTTTTGAGTTTTTCAGTGAAACCACTGATAGATTTACGCGTAGAGGCTCATACCTTATTATTTAATATATGAGAATCATTGTAATACCCCCATTATCAGAGTGGCGCACCCGAAAATATGACATTCTGATAGTAAGGGTGTTACATCTCACTTATATGCCTTATACCATTGAATAGAAACAAAAAAAATACAACATACAATCATAATATTCAACAATAAACTATGAAGGAGATGATATTTAATAACTCTAAAGCTACAAGATGAACCAGATTCAGCACTCTCAAGTGTAGCTCTCCATCTTGGTAGAATATTTTTTTGATGTAAAAATACTCTCCAAAATGCTGAGCAAGAACAGTAGATAAGCCTCAATGAAACTCATATCTTGGTTCACTCTCCTTCCTTGCAAACTGAAGTTGATTTTTCTTTTTGTATTGAGTTATGTTTCCATAGCTAGGGCTTGCTTTCCAAAGTTAGCTTCTTGAATTTTAAACCAGTTGAAGTCTCCTTTTCTTTTTCTTCCATCAGATCAAAAAATCAGGGATTAGATATCAAAGTTAATCACAGCAGCAGAGAAATGAGCAACAGCAATTTGCTTTCTTAATGAGTTTGTCAAATCCAAATCTTTAGTCTTGTGCTTTGACCCTAAGTTTATTATCAAGTATTGATTTATAGCAAAATAAGATAGCCACCACTTTCTTCATGTTACTCGAAATGGTTGTGCAAAAGGAAGAAGAAATCAACAAGTAGTTGACTTGCATATTAATGGAAACTTCATACCTTTATCCTCTGATTTTGCTTAACTTGTTTATGTTGATTTTGATTTAACATAGCCTCTTTGATTATCCTTTCTTCTGCTTTGGTGCTTGATAAGAGAGTGAAGCACCTTTTTCTTGTTTCAAGGCTTTGACAGAATTGTGTATCAACAGAAGCATATTACCTTTTTTTTTTCATAATGCTAATGGACTGGGTTATGGACTTATTCTCATTCAGCAATCTTGGATGCACTTGGTTCTTCTAGTTGGACTGCTTGTCTTCTTTGTTTGGGCTTCACAATGAAACATGGGCCTGCAACACTAAGTACAAAGATTAGACCTAATTGGGCTTTTAACCCAACCAAAAGCAATGTTTGTCATCATCATTAATTTTATTATTTTCTAAACTCAACAATCTCCTCCTTGATGACAAACATCATTTAAAATGGGAATAAAAAGAATGAAATATAATAATTCATATTAGAGACTTTCCTTTGATGATACCATTTCAAATGTGATATGCTCTCCCTTTCTTTCATAAAAGATACCTCCCCTCTTAATGTGAGCTTTTCAACAAACACACACAAGTTATAGCAGCACATGTAGAGAACATCATTACTCATGAGCAAGTAATATGAGCAAACAAATCAGCAAACAATTAAATAGCAAGACATACAGCAAACCATTAAATAGCAAAGCTTGCTTTATCCCATGTTTTATGGCTACAACTAGTACAACTACTACTATCCCTTTTGTCATCAAGAGAGAAAAATTTAACCAGTCTAGACCTGCAAGAAATGGATTAGAAGTCAAAAATAGCATAACTAAACAAGTAGCATATGTTTAGTTAAATAGTTACAATCATCTAAAAAGTAATAAAATCAATAGCTAAAACCCCATTATCTCATAAAATTAAGTGCAATAAAATTAAAAATTTTAACATGAGACATCCCTAGACATCCGAGCCTTCATTCTCATTGTCCAATGGTTCCTCTTGATCAGTAGCCATGATGTCATCTTCATGAATATTGTCCACCTACTTTAGAAGAACTGCCATTCTATTCCCTTGACTTGCGCAAAACATTTTCATTCCGAATGGCAAGCTTTCTCTCTTGTTGGCTTGTGGAGATGAGATGATTGGACAAATTCTAAAAATCCTGCAGAACATCCTTTACAACTTCGTACAGAAGGGATTTGTGCCCCATGTTTGCTGATGTTCCAGTGGTAGATTGAGGAGGAATGTCATCAAGCTCTTCTTTTTCATCATCAAATACCACTTTTTCAGATCTAGTAAGTCCCTTTTTTGTTGTTTCACTACACCGTCCCTGTTTAGGTAAGAGTTTCAATTTTTAAGTATCTCATTGGTTAGGTCAACACCAAAAAATTCAAATATACAAGTTAAAAACATGCCATAAGAAAGTGACGTATTCTTGTTACTTTTTATGCAGTCATACATATGCCTCATCATTAAATAAGAAAAATAAATTTCAATTTTCATAATGATAACATACAACACCAGTGTATCACAAAATGAAACTCATTGATATGAACCACTTTAAGGATTGATCATGTGGTTTACAATGCAATTGAGTTGTGCACGGACAGGACCTAGAGCCTTATGATTAGGGGTAAGACCATCAATGAGAGAACTATTTTCATAGACAGAAGTTAGGGCATCTTGGTATGAGTGGCATAAACCTTCATCCCATTTTCTCGAAGTGTATGCATTAACACCAACATCAAAGTACTCTAGGGATTCACTGATAGTTTCACTGTTCAGATTTAATTCACGCCCTTTGACATAAGAATGAACATTTTCATCGTGATAAGTCATGTTAGCATAGAATTCATGGACAAGGTCAGGGTAGACTAGCTTTTTATTTTAAAAAGATGATTCCAATCCAGAAACACTATGTTTTTCACAAAACCAAGTCCTTTCTTTTCTAAAGCAGCCAAATCGACAAGATAGGTATGGCATAACAGACGGTGAACAACAACTCCCTTATAAAACTCAAAATTCATAGCAAAAGAAAAATGAAGAGGATTGAAGTGAGAGTGAGAGTTTGCAAAGTAAAATTTAAAAGCAAAATGGGCCAATATTTAGGGGTTCTTTGACTGAATGAAGTAAGATGCGAGGGTTACCTCTCTGAGAACAATGAGGAACGGACTTAGGTTTATATCTTGGAGGACCACGATGCTCTTCTTTGGTCACAGGACATTTTTTCTTTGAAGTATTTGGATGAAAAGGAGCAATTGACGGTTCGGCTGCCTAAGAAAAAGAGGAACGACGTGTTGTCGTCTTGGTGTGAGCCATCGATTCAGAATGAGGAAGAGATGGAGAAGGATGGGTGTATGAGAAAGTGTTGAAACGTGAGTGTGGGATGGTGCACAAGAGCAATTCTGGAAAGTTTATGAGTGAACGTGTCTCTACGGGTAGCGATTTTCTTCCTCATCTTAATGACACAAGAGTGTTGCAGTTTTTTTTCAAAAAAAATTGAAATAACGAGAATAGAAAATATGAAGAGACATGCGAGATATATGAAGAGTTTTGCAATTGCAACAAGTTAAAGCAGTTCTTGGTAAAAGAGAAGTTCAGAACCCAATGGCAACTTGATTTGAAAAGGATTTGACCTGTTATTGAAAAAGTTGTTCTTAAAATAATGCAGAAAAGACAAAAGGTCTTGAAAAAGGTTTTAATGTGATAAAACCAATGAGGCCCACTTACATACAAACCAACTCATATTGGGACCAAAAGGGTTGTATTTAAGGAAACACAAAAGACCACTTGTTATCTGAAAAGAGCATTTGGCCCACTTGAATTTAAATTCAAAAGCAAAGACCATAGTCAATGTTCCAAGTTGAAAGCTCTTCATCTACTCAGAAATGTCTCATTTGACCTATGAGACAAAAACTTCAAACATCACATCAGTAAAGTTAAAACAAGAATTCATATCTGAGTATGTCTAAACTTGTTCTTAATTTACAAAATCTGTCTTCAACTAAAGGTTTTGTGAATATATCAGTCAGTTGTTCCTATGATTTAACAAATCGAACGTCAATATTCCCTTTATGAACATATTCTCTTATTGAGTGAAATCTCACTTCAATATGTTTTGTTCTTGAGTGCAAGACAGGATTTTTTGAAATATTAATAGTATTCATGTTATTACAAAACAAAGAAATATTTTCAGCTTTCAATTTATAATCAACTAATTGAGTTTTTAACCACAACAATTGAGAACAACAAGATGAGGCAGTGATGTATTTGGCTTTAACAGTGAAAAGGGCTACGGTGGACTACTTCTTGCTTGACCAACAATTTAACGATATGCCTAGAAAACAACAAATTCCTACAAAAATTATAATGAAAGAGTCATTATATCATCAACATAAATTTGTCCTAGGATGAAAGAATCATTATAATTTTTAATGAAGAGAATAGTGGCAGTGGTGCCTCTTTGAAAATCATTTTTCAAAAGGAAAGAATTAAGTCTTTCATACCAAGCTCTTGGAACTTGTCTTAAACCATAAAGTGCTTTTGAAAGCTTCAAAAATAGAAGACTATGCCACATACACTTCTCTATCAATGATGCCATTCAAAAAGATTTACATCCATTTGAAAAAGTTTAAAGCCAAAATGGGCAGCATATGCAAGGAGAAGCCTTATAGCTTCTATTTGGGCCACTGGTGCAAAGGATTCATCAAAATCTATTCCTTCCTCTTGATCATATCCTTGAACCACCAATCTTGCTTTGTTTCTTGCTATGCTTCCATCTTCACCCAATTTGTTCCTAAAAATCTACTTAGTGTCAATTACTTTCTTCTTAATAGGATCGGGTACAAGTATCCACACTTGATTCTTCTCAAATTGTTCTAGCTCTTCTTTTATGGCTTTGACCTAAGAAGGATCACCAAGAGCCACGACAAGAAAAAAGTCCTATGGCCACGCTTTTTTCTTGCCACGCTTTTATGAGGGTGGCGATCAAAAAGAGATTTGGCCACATTTTTTTCTTCTATGCTTCAAAAGCGTGGCGATGAAAGGGATCAATGGCCACGCTTTTATAAGGTGGCAATTGATTCGAGATTCGACCACGCTTTTTTTACCACGCATAAAAAACATAGCCATAGAGAGAAATAGGCACGCTTTTAAAGCATGATGACAGGGTTTTGTTATAGTGGCATTTTAAAAGTGTGGTTGTTTCCTACAACTCTTTTGGCACGCTTCAAAAGTGTGGCTAAAAGGTTCTCAAAAAAATTTTCAAAGAACTCCCTTCGTCGAAATTACTGAGTTATAATTATTTTGCACACCATCTCTTCCAAACTTTATCTTTCTCCTTCTTCAAAGAATCCTAAGCCCTAACTCGTTCAGATATGGCAACGAGGATTAACCTTAAGCTCTTTTTTCATTGTGCCTCACCATAACCCTTTCTTCATTGTGCCTCACCCTAACCCCACGACAACATGACTCCGAAGAACATCATATCAAAGAACACCATATCTCTCGCTACGGGCACGCTTTAAAAACGTAGCTGTATCTCTAGCTATTGGTACGCTTAAAAGCATGGCAATAGATAAAAGTGTGGCGATAGAGCAACCGCCACGTTAGCATATGTAACCCTTTTAAAAGCATGTCGATAGCTCAAAAAGCGTGGCAAAAAGCTATCGCTATGCTTTTTCAAATTTTTGCCACGCTTTAAAAGCGTAGCAAAATCTTGATTTTCTTGTAGTGAATCTCATTTACATTTTGTGGCTCAATTTGAGAGAGAAAGGCCACATTATTTTCTTCCATTGCTCTTCTAGAAGAGGATCTTGTGGTGACACCTTGAAATAGATTTTCTATGATAAACTCTTGTGGATAGTTCTTTAGAAATCTCGATTCACGAGGTCTTGGAGATTTAGAAACATATTCGGACAAATTTGGTTCATTGGAACCAATATTCCCAACAAGAATTTTATCAGTTGCAGAAGATAAAATAAGATTGTCTCTTGGAGAATTTTTTGCAGTAGCTGAGTTAGGAGTAGGATGCACCGATTCAGATTTTTCTTTATCTTGAACTTCATTCATGTTGCTTTCCACTTAATCACCTGCATCAACATCTTCCAGAATACTTGGAACAATATTAGAATCACAAAATATAACATGTATAGACTCCTCAATAATTTTAGCATCTTGATGATAAATTCTATAAGTTTTGCTAGTTGTGAAGTAACCAACAAAAATACTTTCAAAAGCCTTTGGATCAAATTTTTCTAAAATTTTTTGGTGTTTAGAACAAAACATTTACATCCAAAAATGTGAAAGTAATTTAGATTTGGTGGATTTTCTTTTCAAATCTCATAAGGGATTTTCTTCAAAAATTTTCTAATGATTATTCTATTTAAGATGTAGCATGCCATGTTTACGACTTCAGCCCAAAGAAACTTAGGAACTTCACTTTCACATAACATGGCCCTAGTCATCTCTTGAAGACTTCTATTTCGCTTTTCCATAACACCATTTTGTTGGGGTATTCTTGGAAAAGAGAAATTATGTGAAATTTCTAATTCATCACAAAAAGATTCAAAAATTTGATTTTCAAACTCTTTACCATGATCACTTCTAATTGAAACTATCTTCAAATCTTTTTCAATTTGAATTCTTTTGCTAAAGGTCTCAAAAGCTAAAAAAGCATCATTTTTATGAACAAGAAATAGAACTCAACCAAATCTTGTATAATCATCCACAATCACTAAGCCATAGTATTTACCTCCTAGACTTTGAGTTCTAGTTAGACCAAAGAGATCAATATGTAGCAATTCAAGGGATCTTTTAGTAGAAATGTCTTCCTTAAATTTAAATGAACTCTTGGTTTGTTTTTCCATTTGACAAGCATCACAAGTGATGACTTTGTCAAACTTGATTTTAGGAAGACTTTTCACTAAATCTCTTTTTACTAGCTTGTTGATTTGATAAACGCTAGCATGACCCAATCTTTTATGCCATGGCCATTTTTCAAAATTTATTAAATGAAAATAATCTACATTTTGGCTCTTAAGTTCATCTAAAGTGATGCCATATTGTTTTGCCATAAACAACACTTCATCAGATTTTTCATTTATAACAATATATTCTAATCTTTTGAAAATTACTAAATAACCAAGATCACATAATTGGCTAATACTCAAAAGATTGTGTTTCAACCAATCAACTAAGAAAACATTTTCAATGAAGGTAGAGAGATCATTACCAATTTTTTCAATAGCAATGATTTTTCCTTTACCATCATCCCCGAAAGTCACAAATCCTTCATCATTCTTATTGAATTTGACAAAGAATATTGATTTTTCCAACATGTGCCTAAAGCATCCGTTATTCAAGTACCACATGTTTTTCTTCTTCTTGGATACTAGGCAAATCTACACACATTCTCAAGTAACCTTAGGTATCCAAACTAATTTAGACCCTTTGAAATTAATTCATATTGGTTACCCAAAAGCATTAAAATCACAAACAACCTTGTATATTTTGTTTCTCACTATTCTTTTGATAGAAAATCATTGAGAGGAAGAATGACCATATTTATCGTAAGTAAAACAATGATTTCTGAGTGAATGATGTTGAAAGTGATTAAAGATTTTGAATTTTCTAGTATTTGATGTAGATGTAATACTTTTGATAAACTGACTTTTAGCAACAGCATCCTCTTTAGCAACATAATCCAAACCCAAATTTGTTGATACATATTTGGTTCTTGAAGATGAAGCTTTTTTTATCAAGATGTGGTTTTCAAAAGCAACATCATTGTTAGTGAAATAACCTATACCAGATTTTTCAAATAACGGTCTTTTATTAGCAAGTAATTTGTCCAAGTTTCTAGAATTATGTGCAAATTTTGCTAAGTCATTATTCAGACCTTTAATCATTTCATTTAACCTTTGATTTTCAGCAATAAGTTCTTGTGAAGCGTCAACCGAGTACTTTCTTTTAAATTTTTTCAATTTCAGATTTTAAAAATCTATTTTCTACAACAAAATTAATAACACATTTGGTTTCTTCATTTTTTCTTTCAAAAAATCATTTTTTGTTTTCAAAATTATATTTTCAGACTTGCATTTATTGTATTTATTTAGCAATTTTTCATAATAATGAGTGAGATCATCAATAATAACATGCAAATCTTCAATGGACAAGTCAAAGTAATTTATCTCATCTAATTGATCATAACCAACCATTAGACAAATTTGTACTTCATATTCAGAATTTTCATCTTCATCAGAATCGTTCTCTAGGTCCTCCCATGAGGCCATAAGCACTTTCTTCTTTTCTTTCTTTGTCTTGTCCATTCTCTTGAGTTTAGGGAAGTTAAACTTGAAGTGTCCTGCTTCCTTACAGTGATGACAGATGACTTTACTTAGATCCCTCTTTGCTCCTTTAAACTCGATCCCTTGTTCTTGTCCTTACTCCTCATTAGCCTTCTCAATCTCCTAACAAAAAATACAATTTCATCATCTGAAAAACTATCATTGGAATCATCATCAAATGACTCAACTTTTAATTTTAGGGTCACTCTTTTTCTTTTTATGTCTTAGCTATTGTGTGTGATTTCATATGCAAGAAATTTTCTTTCAGTTCATCATATGTTAAAGGACTTAAATTGTTGCTCTCTGCTACTACAGTAGCTTTTGTTTCTCATTCTTTTGAAAGCCTGCTAAGAACTTTCCTCACAAGTGTTTGTTCAGTATGGGTTATTCCCATAGCATCCAAGCTATTTATGATGATTGAAAATCTCTCAAACATCTCATCAATAGTTTCTTCATCTTTCATGTAAAATATCTCATATTCTTTTCGCAGCATATCTATCTTCGTTTCTTTGACTTTTTTGGTACCTTTGTGAGTGACTTGGAGTTTATCTCAAATCTCTTTTGCTGTCTTGCATCTAGATACCTTCTGATATTCCTCAAAATTGATAACACAATGCATCAAGTTGATGCCTTTGACATCTAACTCCAATTTCTTCTTGTCTTTTTCATTTCATTTGACTTCTTCTTTTGGAGTCACCACTCCTTCTGCACTTGTCTTGAAAACCATTCACAATGATCTTTCATATATTGTAGTCAATAGATTGAACAAAGATCCCTCATCCTTTTCTTTTAGTAGGTATAGTTCTTCCCATTGAAGAAAGGAGGCATGTTGTTTGACTGACCCTCAGTAAAAGTGTAGGCCACATTGTTTGCACCCAAGTTGTTAACCATTAGACCTTTTCTCCAAGCTGTGAAGCTTGATCCTTGAGGACTAATCTCTAATACCAATTGAAGGTTCTTGATGGCCTAGAGAATGGGTGGTTGAATCTATGTCCTTCTCTTAATCTTGAATAATAAGTCTTCAAACCAGAAAATGAAACTTTGCTTTTGTTTAGACTGCGAGATTGATTATGCAGGAGACAATTTTATTTTGTCTCATAAATCGTGAAAAAAAAAAGAATCAGAGCAGGGAAGAAGAAGATGACTCAGTCATATATCATAGTTCAGCTGCCTTGTGGAATGCAAGCTACATCCAATCTCCACTACAACAGTGATAGAATTTTTACTATCTTTTCAAGTATTACATACACCGATTTTCAAGAACTCAACCTAATCTTATCAGGGACAAACCAAGCTTCAACATAAGTTTGACTTGGCTAGATTACTTCCTAAACTCTCAACACACTAAGTGCTCACCCAACTTAGCAAGGGATACATCTCAGATACAAAATACAAAACAGAAATATAATCAAAAGAGACATGACATAAATCTTGGCTTTTCTCTCCAAGTACCTCTCTTTGCCTTTTCTCTTAATGGCTTTTTCTTAATGTCTCACTTATATGCCTTTTACCACTGAATAGAAACAAAAAAAAAGATACAACATACAATCAGAATATTCAACAATAAACCATGAAAGAGATGATGATATTTAACAGCTCTGAAAGTATAAGATGAACCGGATTCAACACTCTCAAGTGTAGCTTTCTATCTAGGCGGAATATTATTTTGATGTAGAAACACTATCCAAAATATTGAGCAAGAACAGTAGAGAAGCTCTCAATGAAACTCAAATCTTAGTTCACTCTCCTTCCTTGCAAACTGAAGTTCGTTAGGACTTTCTTTCCAAAGTCAACTTCTTGAATATTGAACTATCTGAAGTAGTCTTCATTTTTTTCCATCAAATTAGAAAACCAGCGATTAATTACCAAAGTTAGTCACAACAGTAGAGATATGAGCAGCAGCAATTTGCTTCCTTAATAAGTGTGCCAAATCTAAACTCTTAATCTGATACTTTGGTCCCAAATTTTATTATCAACCATATATTTATAACAGAACAAGATAGCCACCACTTTTTCTATGTTACCTAAAATGGTTGTGCAAAAAGAAGAAGAAATCAGTAAGTAATTGACTTACATGTTAACGAAAATTTCATACATTTATCCTTTGATTTTGCTTAACTTGTTTATGTTGATTTTGATTTGACATAGCCTCCTTGATTAACTTTTCTCCCTTATGCTTTGGCGCTTGATAAGAGAGTGAAGCACTTTTTTCTTGTTTCAAGGTTTTACCTAAATTGTGCATCAACAAAGCATATTACCTTTTATTTTTCATGATGCTAATGGACTGGATTATGGACTTATTTTCTTTCAACAACCTTGAATGTATTTAGTTCTTTTAGTTGAGCTGCTTGTCTTCTTTGTTTGAACTTTATAATAAAACATAGGTCTGCAACACTAAATATAAAGATTAGACTTTTAACCCAAATAAAAATAAGAGAAAAATTTAAAATAGTCCCTGAAAATTATCTCAATAGACAACGAGGTCTTTGACAAAAATAAATACCAACTCGGCTCCTGAGATTTACTTTTATGGGACTGATTAGCCCCTGTGCCAAAAAAAGTCAATGTTATTTTTTTTGGCATAGGGACTAATCAGTCCCAGAAAACAAATATCAGGGGTCGGGTTGGGTGTTTTTTTTTCTTAGGGGTCTCGTTGTCCTTTCGAGATAATTGTCAAGGATCGGATGAGATATTCACTCTAAAAATAATATTTGTCATCATCATTAATTTTATTATTTTTTAAACTCAATAAAATTCAAAAATCAATTTTTTTTAGGGATGAAAACATCCAATGCAAAATTTTTTGGGAGCTATTTTATTTTTATTACAAATATATGTTAAGTAGCAGTTAAACTTAACTTGAAATGCATGATAAACAAGAGTACAACCAAAATAGGTTTGATAAGTTTCAAACCTTGTGGCTTTTGACTAGAAAGTAGCAAGAACTAAATTTAATTAATGAAACACCTTTCTTTCTAACACCTACAACTTCCCATGCAAAAATCATATATTAAATAATATAATAATTATTGGAATAAAGAGAAGTTAAAATACTTGTGGAAGAAAGGCCAATAAGAAACCTTTTGGTGCTTTTTTGACCGAAGCTTCAAAGAATGCGGCCCACCCTACTTTCTAACAAAATCTTAAAACTAATTCACATCATTTGTTATGGTAGCATGGATGCATCTTTGGGGTTGAGCTTTGACCACTCAATGTTTACTTTATCTTCTTGAACTAATGATTTTTTTTTCTTTTTGGCTCTTCTTTTAAAATAAAAAAATAATGAAAAAAATAAGACATTAGAGGGATAACAAATAATCAACTTCCACCTAGGAGACTAGCTATAGAAGACAATGTTTCATCCATAAAAGTATTTGATAAAAGAAAAAGAAGCTATACAAGACAATTTTGAGGTGGGTGTGTTATCATTTGTTCTCTTCTTTGTCCTTTGTACACACCATCATGTCATATGCATTAAGAGCATTTTCTATTGCGATGCTAGCTAGCTATAGGAAACCACTCTCTCTTGTTGCTTGCCTGGTTAATTTAACCTCATAACTTTATATGCTTCATTAGATCCTTTTATATGCATGAAATTTACCCCTTTTTTTTCCGAAAGGGAATAATCATTTTAACTTAAAAAATAAATGACACCATTCTAATTTCTAAATAACAAATTGGTAATTATTAAAAATTCGCTAAAAAATTTTTATGAATTCTCATAACAAAATTGCATTCTAGTAAATTTATTTCAAAATTAAAGTAGTAGACTCCACACAAATGAAGGAATATATATATATACCATGCATGGATGCTTCTATTAAAAAAAAGGCTCATAGTTTTCTGGTTATTATATAAAATGAAGCTTGTCAGATGTTGAATACCATTTATGTGCTCATCTGCATTTCACACTTGAACATTATTCATCAATATCTCATGTTATGATCTTGAAAGGCTTTGTTAAAACGAGAAAAAAACAAAAAAGAAAAAAATCTCATGTTAGTTGTATCTATTTAGAAGCGCAAATTAAATAACCAATATTAAAAAAGAAAATAAAATGTTATTATCTATCTGCTTTTTTTTTTCTTGTAAGAAATAATACACTATTATTTTTTGGGAGCACTCAGATAAAGATGATTAAAATGTCTTTTTTTTTAAAATATTTTTTAGTAATTAAAATTTAATATATATAATTAATTAAATTGTGTTATTTTTGTCAAAATTAGATCAGACAAATTGATTTGGCCGAAAAATCGGTAAACCAAACCTTAAACCGATCTAAATTAATATTCTTTTTTATAAAAAATGACTACAGTAATTCTATTATAGAAATGACTAAAATATTTTTATTATATATATATATATATATTAATTTTAAAAATCCTAAATCCTAATTTTATAACGACACAGA
>NC_029779.3:29783089-29842832 GCF_000817695.3 Arachis duranensis
ATTTTTTTACTCATGATCATTGTTATATATATATATATATATGTATATATATAAAGAGCTTAAGAGTTTATGATCGCAATAAAAGATATTTTTGTCTATTTTCTAAGATAAGTTAAAGATTTTCAATGGCCTAAAAAAAAGATTAAATCTAAAAGATCGTTTTTGAAGTGAATTGCTAAAATAGATTTAAAATTGAGCTGGTACAGTATTTATTAAAATAATTATACAGAAGTCAATTTATTTTTATCTCATAACGATAATAAAGACAAAACAAAGAAAAAAAAGTTTGCACTATCATATATTTTAATTTAGTCTGTAATTTATATCTAGTCTCTACTACAATAATAATAAAATTTATTCTATAATTTTAAAAAAATCACATTCATCAATTTTCTAAGATTCTTTTTAATTTTATTAAGGAACACAAAAAGTTTTTAATTAGACTTGTCACCACTAAACTAACTTAATTTAGATTTGTTTACTAAGTTCTCTTTCAGTTTAATAAGAAAAATTTCTCAAGCTCATGACACAAAACAAAAATTACATCAAAAAAATTTAACATAATTAATAATTTTTTTCCAAGTGTATCTCTTTTACCTTTTTTTTCATTGACTTTTACAAATTTTTTACATATTAATTTTTTTTTTTTGTTGAAACAAAGAAAAAAATTAGAAAATCATGATATATATCTAGGGTAAACAAGGAAGGAAAAGAAATATAGCAATATTGCTTTAGGAAAAACTAAATTTGTACTTTCACTTTTTAGTCTCAAAATTTGGATGAATGTCTCTTTTGTAGAAGTGCATTGCTTCCAAAAATTAAAAGTTTGTTTGGTAACGAATTATGAGCACCAAGGACGGTTGCATTTTTCTCTCAAAGATGAGTATTATAGTAGGGATAATAGTGTTGCAAAAACAACAGCAAATCAGTTTTGCAAATGGCGGAGGATTGTGGTTGCATAGAGAAAAGCACTGCTTGATGTTCTTGCGGAGGATTCTTATTGTATTAAGTGAGTCAGCAATTTTGATCTTAATTTTTACTCTAAATTTTTATCTTTTTCTTCTCTCACAGTTTGATAAAAAAAAAAAAAGTTTTGGTGCCAAAAATGAAAAATAACCACTTTTCCAATTTTTATTCTTTATGAATTAGTGCCCCAACTCAATATTTCAATAATGATAGTTCTTCTTTATTCTTGCTTAGTATGTTGGAAACTAAATCATGTTGTTAACCCAAATAAAGATTGATATGTAAACAAATAATACCAATAATAAACTATGTTTTTGCCATTAAAATATCAACACAAAGCTACATAATAATACACTTATTAAATTACAATTTTAATTTTTAAACTTAATCAAATAATATTTGTCATCATAAAAAATAAAACTATATTTTTTTTAGAAATGCTAGAAAGATAAAACATAATCAGTTCAAATAATTTAAAATTATCTCATTTAAAATTTATTTATTACAGAAAGCATTAAATAAAATAAAAAATAACAAATTTTGATAATTTTTTATTAATATTTTTTAATTATTAAATATCCTATCTATTCTATCTATTCTATTATATAAAAATTGGATTTTTTGCACTTAATAATAAAACTGACGTGGCATGCTTCTGAGAGTGTTTTCTAATTTATTTCTTTTGATTCATTAAATAATTTATTATGAAAACTTAATTATATCAACTAATTGATTTAATTAGATATTTAAGTATCACACAATTTAATATTATGTATATCAATTAATTGAATATAATTGTTAGAGTATAATTAGGATTAATTAGATCAATTAGTATTATTCAACATATCTGAATATTATTATAAGATATACATATTTATTATTTCGATTCTCTTATCACCTATAAATACCCTTCTATATTGTATCATTCTATACAACTTGAATATTCACAAATATTTTTTCTATTGCTCCCTCTCCATTTTCTAACATGGAATCAGAGCCATGGTATTCTCTTTGAGGAGGATAAGTTGATTTTCTTCTGGTGAAATCGCCATACTTTTCATACTTTTCTTCTGTGCCATTTTTTCTCTTTTCTTTTGTCAATGCATTGATGCTTTTCTAACCTCACCGATTAACTCATCCACTACTTACTTATTCTCATGGAGAAACCATATTTTTTTCGTCACCTTCCGATAGTTTGTCATCTCTTCGTACTTTGTCACTTTTCAACAATTTTCTGGCAGTTCGCCATCTTTTCAACAGTTTTTCGGCAGTTGGGCACTCTTGCTGCAATTTCGTCTGCATTCTCTTCCGACAGTTTCGTCTGCGTTCCTTTTCAACAATTTCGTTTGGGCTTCCTTCTGGCAGTTCCATCTGCGTTTTCTTGTGGCAGTTCCATCTGCACTTTTTTCCGGGAGTTTCATCTGCACTTCCTTCCGATAGTTCTGTCTGTGTTTTCTTCAGGCAGTTTTGTATGCACCCATTCTATCAATTTATGCATTTTTTTATTTAGTTGTTTCAAATAAGTTTCAAACTCAAATCGTCACTTGAGTTTGAGGAGGAATGTTAGAGTATAATTATGATCAATAAGATCAAATAGCATTATTTAACATATCTGAATATTTATTATAGGATATTATGTCTTTATTATTTCGATTCTCTTAACATCTATAAATTTTCTTTTATATTGTATCATTCTACACAACTTGACAATTTTTTTTTTTAAATGACCTATATTATTGGATACAGGCATTATTTGTTCGCGGGGAATATCACTTGCCAATAGTTTTAATGGAAGAAAATATGAAATTGATTAGTGATGTTTCAAATCTATTCTATTATATAAAAATTGGATTTTTATATAATTAGGATCAATTAGCATTATTCAGCATATCTAAATATTTATTATAGAATATTACGTCTTTATTATTTCGATTCTCTTATCACCTATAAATACTCTTCTATATTGTATTATTCTATAGAACTTGAATGCTCACAAACATTTTTTCTATTGCTCCATCTCTCCTTTCTAACATGGTTGGTATCAAAGCTATGGTATCCTCCTTGAGGAGGATAAGTTGATTTTCTTCTTGTGAAATCACCGCACCTTTCAAACTTTTCTTACATGCCTTTTTTTTTCTCTTCTTTTGTCAATGTTTTGATACTTTTCTAACTTCACCGATTAGCCTATCCACTACTTACTTATTCTCATGGAGAAACCATATATTTTTCGTTTCTTCCGATAGTTTGTTATCACTTCGCACTTTGTCACTTTTCAACAGTTTTCGGTAAGTTTGCCATCTTTTCAGTATTTTTCGGCAGTTGGCCACTCTTGCGGCAGTTCCATCTATGTTCTCTTCCGACAATTTCGTCTACGTTTTCTTATGGTAATTCCGTCTGCGCTTCTTTCTGACAGTTCCGTTTGTGCTTCCTTTTCGGTAGTTCTGTGTGCGCTTCCTTTCGACAGTTCTGTCTATGCTTTCTTTAGCAGTTCCGTCTGCACCCGTTCTATCAATTTATGCATTTTTTTATTTAGTTGTTTCAAATAAGTTTCAAACCCAAGTTGTCATTTGAGTTTGAGGAGGAATGTTAGAGTATAACTAGGATCAATTAGATCAATTAGCGTTATTTAACATATCTGAATATTTATTATACGATATTACGTCTTTATTATTTCGATTCTCTTAGTACCTATAAATCCCCTTTTATATTGTATCATTCTACACAAGTTGAATACACAAAGCCTTTTCTCTAGTGCTCTCTCTCTTATCTTTTCTAATAATAATAAATACAATTTAATTATTTAGAAGTTCATTGTTTTATAGTCTGCTATATATATATATATATATAAACATGACAGAATAAAATTGTAAAAATAATCTTTTTATCACTTTGGATATTTTAACTCTTTTTTTCTCTTTATGTGTAATTTTATTTTGTGTTAACTTTGTTTATTTAATGATAAAATATACTCATGTTAATTCTATCATATAATAGTTTGTTTTTCTCCTATGTATTTTGATTGTATAGTTATTATTGATCTTGCTTCTTGAATTGTTCTTTATTTTTTTATGACTTAATAATTTAAATAGAAAAGCAAAGAAAAGAAAAAAATGATGGCCAAAGGCAGAGGCTAAAAGTCTAAAATAGCAACATCATTTCTCAGCATTATTATTATTAATACGAAAAACTTTATTATTTCTTTTCTAACATGCTTTAATATATGCTTCATTTCTTTATCTTTATTATTATAAATGCTTTTATTATTTTCTTAGCTTCTCTAATATAAATCTCCTTATAATAATTCTTTGATAGAATATTTTTTTGTCTAATAGATTTTTTTCCTATTTTTTGTAAAAAATAATTTATATTAGGAAAAAAGAAGATACAAATTAAATTTTAAAATTAAAATTTAAATAAAATATGCAAAGGGTAACTATTGAATTCATTTGGTAGATTTAAACTCTTTGTATTATCGTCATTGAAAATTTCAAATACTATTATAAAATTATAAACATTTTTTATCTTATTATTCTTAAATTATACATTATACCGTGTATTTGAAGAGTTTCATCTTTTTTAAAATAAGTGTGACATTATATTCTTATTTTGGATACAAAAGGATAATGAAGTTAAAGTAAGTAACAAAATTGATTATATAGTTTTTAAAATTTCTAACACAATTGAAAAATTTTTAGTTTTAAAATAAATTTTTACTCTACTTTTTATCTTTTATTTAATTTTTTTTATTTTTCTTGATTTTTTTAATTAATTATGATTGTAATAATTTATCACAAATTTATATTTTGTAGAGAAAATTTATCAATTATAAAATACAGAAGACTTAACCAAAAAATTTAAAAAATATTGATTAATCACAAAATAAAAAAGTATGAATTGTGCTTTAATTATGTTATAAAATACAAATTGGAGCTATTTAAAATTAGTTTTTTACCATTAATATTAACTTAAATTATAATAAGGTAAAAACTAAAAATTGTATATAATAATTTAATTTAATTATTTATACTACTAAAATTATTCTTTATTATATCCCATTTATTTTTATTCATTGGTGATCTTTAATTGTCTATTTTAAATAAAAATTTGAATGAATTGAATTGATTTTTTTTAAATTAGTAATATAATTATTGTGATATTTGCTTTACTTAATTCGGTTGGCCTTATTCTCTTGATTCTGCAACCAAATATCCATCCAATGTTATTCAGTGGCAATTGACAAAATCAAAATGTGTGTCTGCATTTTGTTATATCGGTACATTATCGTCACATTTCTAATCTTAGCTTTAGGAAGTTATTGTTCCTGGAAGAAGTACAGTTTAATTTAGTTAGAAGTTCATTATTTTATAGTCTTCTATAAAATAATCTTTTTATCACTTTGGATATTTTAACTCTTTTTTATTTTTTTCTCTTTACATGTAATTTTGTTGTGCATTAACTTTGTTTATTTAATGAAAAATATACTCAAGTTATTTCTATTAATGTATTAATATAATTTTAATATTTATATGTCACTAATAATAATAATATATAATATGTCTAATTGTAAAAATCTCCTATTTTTTTATACAATTAGATTAGACATATTTATATTTAATTTATTTGATTACTTAATTAGAATTAATTATATTAAAAGATTAGATTAAAATTATGATAGACTTATAATTATATTGTTATTAATTAATTATATTAAAAGATTAAGATTATGATAGATTATCATCATTTTATTACTTTTTTATTTTTATATTAATTCAAATATTTAGTTTCTTTTTATTATTATTTTTATTCTCCTTATTCTATGTGTTTATTCTCATAAATCTTGCTAAATTAAATAAGATATTGTATATCTTTTTTTTATTCTTCTTTTATATACACATAAAATTTATTAAATTCTTTCTCTTCTATTTAATAATTTTGTTTCTCTTCTATTTATATTTTTTTCTTTAATATTTTATTAGTTTTTATTTTTCTAAATTTTACTTTAATTTATGTATTTGTTCTTATTACACCTAATATTTTTTTATGTGTAATATACATTCTTATATATATTATAGAAATATAATTTAATTCCATTAACTTGCTAAATTTTTTTGAAAAATCTAAAACTAAAGCGCAAAAATATATTTATAGATATTTTACTTTTTTAACTAAAAAATATAATATTTTTTGTTATATTTGTTGAAATTCTAAGTTAAATATGAATACTTATTTTTGAAATAGAATAAATATATTTCAAATTTTTTACATCTAAAAATAATATTCTATCAATGTTAGAATTATTTAGATAGATAAGTAATAATGAATATAGAATTATTTAGGATGGATAGAATTAAGTACATCTTTTTATGAAAATATGAATTTAAAAATATTATATTCAATTATTAATAGTCAACTTCTTATTGAACCATTGTATGTTCAAAATATTTTTGACAAAATAAAATAATTTTAAGTATATAATTTTTTGTAAAAAATTAATTAATTCAAGATATTTATTGTCGTTGATTAAAAAAGTTAATTGAAATGATAATTTAATATTTTTATACTCTTAAAATATTATTTATTTATTGCATTTTTTATCATCTAATGATCATATTAATATAATTTAATTCAATAAAATTATTTATCATTTTGATTGAATAAAAATTCTATTTTATCTGAAAATTTTAGGATTTTTCAACCTCAAAATTATCAATATTAAATCATTAAAAAATATAACTGAGAGCATGGAAGCGTCCCTTCATTCAAGAGCATGATTGAGATCAAAGAGCTTGGCTCTTGTGGTTCTTTGATTTTCGTCAACCAAAATCTTCTGTATTCCTGATAGAGCTGAATCACAACTCCACTGTGAAAAAAGAGCTGCAGAGATGAGTTTGATGTGTTGGAGACCAAAATTCTGAAGTCATTATTTATATTTGAGTGTGACACTCATTAAACCCTAAACCTCAAATAAAATAGTATCTATAGTTCTAATCTCATTTATTCAGATCAAAAGTAATAATGACTTATTTAATTCAACATTTATGACAATAAATGAGATCAACATTATATAAGTCATTTAATGTGAAATTACTTAATTTGCGATTATAATTAATATATGTATTGCTCATAATATATTAAGAAATAATAATTTTCTAACAATCTTTCACTTGGACTATACATATATATTTTTCTGAGATAATCACATCTTTTAAATTTTATGCACACATCTGAATATTTTCCTAATTACTTTAATAATCTGGTCTGTCTCATATATTAGTTATGAAAATTTTTCTGATTATTTTAATAATCTGTTCATTTAAAAATAAACGAATTTTTTGTCGGTAATTATTTTTTATGAAAAAATACTAATTTTTCCGACAGAATTATCGATAGGTTCTTTTTATCGTCTGTAATTCATGCTAATTCATTTTTCTTTGTTTTTGACGAAAGTTTTCTCGCAAAATCTATCTGTATTTTCATAGGATAAAATCTGTCAGAAATATTCGTCTGTAATAAGTAATTTTCTAGTAGTGTATTAATATCCATTGCTTTTCGAACCTGTATATTCTTTATCATTGTTCTTTACTTCTCTTTCTTTTTGAGTTAATTATGTCGCAATCATTATATAATTTCGGTTTATTTCTGAGTTAATTGTGTCGTAATCAATTATGTAATTTCAGTTCATTTCTGAGTTAATTGTATCGTAATCATTATATAATTTTGGTTCATTTTTTAGGAAATTAAGGTGCATTTGGACTTGTTGTCCTGCACAATTCAAAAGTCTTTCTCTTCACTTTCTATTGCAATAACAGCAGCAATAAAAAAATGATGATGAGAAAAAAATACACAAAGAAAAAGAAGGAGAAAGAGAAGGAAAAGGAGAGGGAACGCAAAGAAAAAGAAGACGACCACGACGACGATAATGTGAAGGTAAAATGACTTGATTGTAAGAATAATATGTGGGCATGTAATCACATTTTTTTTAATATGAGTAATTTTTTGTTGATGTTGAATTTTTTTGTTGAACTTGGATAACAATATTATCTTTATAGTATACAAATGGGGAGCTCATATGCTGACGTGGCGCTCATATGTTGAGTCTGGGAGTTTATTTGCTTAGGTGTCGTTACTAGAAATTTTTAGATTTATATTTATAAATTATAAATTATTATTTGTTTAAGTTGTTATTTTCAAATTTTAAATTATTTGTTGGGGTTGTTATATTTAGGTTGTTATTTTTTAAATTTTAAATTATTATTGTTGATTCTTTTTAGCACTATTTTTTTAAATTTTTGTAGATTTTTTTCAAAAATTGCAGTTACATACATAAATTTAATTCAAATTTAAATTAAAGTCAACCAAATTTAAAAATTTTTAGCTATGAGTCAACTATAAAAGTATAAGTTATGAGATATGTGCAGTACCACAATTCAAAGTACATCAAATCCTTTCTTTACATACATTCAAAATCTAAAATTTCTCTCATAAAAGTATAAGTTATGAGATATGTGTAGAGTTATTATTTTTCTTTAGGTTCTTTTTTATCTTTATGTTTGGAATTTAGAATTTTTTTTTAAATATAAATTGAAGTTATTTGGTTATTGCTTGTGGTTTTATTTTAATTTTAATTCTATTTACATCGTTGATATTCTGTTAATTTCTAATTTAGTATTTAATGCCATAACATTATAAATTTCTCATATGAAATATTGTTGATGTAATTAAGTTAGTTATTGATTTTTAATGTGTATTTATTTAAAAAAATCTAATTATAATTTTTAATTAAAGTATTATGTTTAAAATTTTAAATTTAAATTCAAATAAACTTTTTTTTAATTTTAATAAGCAATTGAGTTTGAGAATATTTTTTAAAATTTTATATAACTTATAAGCAACTATACTAATTAAAGTCAACCAAATTTAAAAAATGTTAGTTATGAATCAACTATAAAAGTATAAGTTATGAGAGATGTAAAGTACCACGATTTAAAGTACATCAATCCCTTTCTTTACATATATCTAAAATCTCTCTACTTATTCTAATGGCTGAAATTTACAAAATTACAGACATCAGTCCTACAATCGACAATTTATGTGTACGTATAGAGTGATACGGCTATGGACACTACCAAATTACAGAAATTCTCCATTGCCATACGAAAATTACCAGCGTACTGATATGTACAGACTTTCAGAATCGTCAAGTATCCCACAATATGGATTTAAGTTTGTGAGTTTTGACACTCTCGATACTCTTGGGTATGATTGCACGTATTTAGTTAGTAAGTTTATTATTTTAGAAAAGTATAATTTATTTATAAATTTTTATTGATAATTTCGGTTGTATTTTTTTTAACAAATTTGACAATAATTTTTTTATTTTAAATCATTTCAGATGTTGTTGGATATCTTACTGGAATTGGGAGTAAAAAGACTCTTAAAAAGGATGACAAATTTATCAAGTACATTATTATTGAATTAAAGATTGATGATGGATTAATTTATTTTATTATAAATATTTTTATTAATATTATTAATAAGTAACAAATGTATCTTAACTAACATTAAGCTTCGTTATTATTTTTTGGATTCAAAGGCATCGTTTTTAAACGTCTACGTATTTAAATTTTTTGAAAAAATCACTTCGGATTAATTTTGAAAAAAAAAGTATTCAAATTAAAAAAAATTAATAAAAGCATTCTTTTCGTGGTTTGTTTCTTACAAATTTAAAATAATTAATTATTTGATATTATTTTATTGGTAATTAAGTTTTGAGTTATAATTATATTTTGTTTATTTTGTTATAAAAAGATATATTTAACATTAAACATTCTATTTGATATAGAAAAATAATGGAGTGTGTACTTTTTGGTAACTATGCACTGTGAATTAAATGCTTTTTTGAAATCCGGCAATAAAGATGGAACTGTTGTCGTCTTACAATTTGTTAAAGTGAAGTTATATAACGGTAATATTTATTCATAATTTATTAACAATATATTTTTATATGTGAGGTGACAATTATACACACGAGGTAAATGAGGTCCACAATTTACTTATTTTTTATGTGAATTTTTACTCATTTTGTATTAAATTAAATTTTTCAGAAAAGATTATTTTACAAAATTTCATGTAAGGCACAAAGATGATCTTCAATCTTGAAGATGCAAATATCATCCAATTTAAAAATAGGTGGGTATATTTTTTTTTTAAATTCTTTAGTTTCATAATATGTGTGTGTTATCTAACATAATTTTTTTTTTTGCTTTATTTATCTAGCTTTGTAAGATTTGAAGAACCTAAGGGTAACATCGGTGGAATTCCAAATGAGGCTGCATTCTTAAAAATTTATCAAGGCAAAATCATTGAGCAGTTAAAAGAATTAGATACGGTAATTTTCTTTTTTGAAAAAAAGTTGAGAAAAAAATAATTGAAATTCGTTGTACATAAATTATTTTTATTTATTCATCTTATTTATTTAGGTATATCTTTAAAGATTTAAAAATTCACTAAATTCAGGAAATTTAAATTATTAAGTTTTTTTTAGAATGTTGTTTATGTTGTCTTGGCTACTATAAATCATATTATGGATACTTTAGACTGGTGGTACGGTCAATGCGAATGCAACAGGTCTACATATGTTTTTACAAAAATTTTCAAATGTTCAAGTTGTGGCCGTCTCCTTTTATCCAAGGTTATTTATTTTTTTAAATTAAAGTCTATGCACATTGGATCAGATATTGAATAACTCTATATTTAACTTTTTTTTATGTTATTTTCTTTTTTTAAGCAGGTACCGAATAAAGCTTGGTGTCATTGATGATTCTGACTGTACATATTTTGTAATCTTTGACAAGGAGGCAAAACAAATTTTGGGAAAGAGCTGTGTAGAGATACTTGATCCACTCCTATTGGTAAGATCTAACCAATATTTATTTCTAAAAATATTAGTGAAGATGTTTTTAATGGTAACTGTTATATTATTTATTATTAATATATTATGTAATACCCTGCAGAAAAGAGATCTATCGAATACACATGATACACATACACTCTTACTCAATTTAATTGATAATATAAGACCTTTCTCCTTATCATTGAAGTTTAAATATATGATAATCCACATTTTTCAACTTCTTATAAAGTAAAGAAGATGACTGATAATGTGGACCTCATAAATAAATTCAAAGAAGCTCACCCTATTCAAATTGTGAGTATAATTATAAGTGTACTTTCTATTAAAAATCAGTTTATTTTTTGCTTTTTTGGTCATTAGTAGTATCTAATTTATAAATAATAATTAATAATTAATTATAATTTTAGGATGTTGACTACACCGATAGTTTGCTTCCAATTTCAAAGGCATCCTCAATCATTGAAGGGGAGAAAGTAGAAGGTGCTAAGGTATTTGTTCAAAAAATAAATTTTTTATTTGTTTGTTCTCTCAAAATTATATCTTAATTTTATTCAAAAAATATTAGTGAAATAAAATCAAAGGTTAGAAAGAAGTCTTTAATTTAACATGGTATTTTGTACAGAATTTGTTGCTTGAATTCTCCAATGAAGTTGCGGCCAATGATGAATCCGAATTGTTAGAAAATGCTATTACACCAACTAAGCGACTATCCTCGGAGTCGGAAGATTCGAAGGTGGAAGGAGATACCTCAACTTGCAAGAAGATCAAGATTGAGAATGAAACTTGAGAATTTGGATGCACATGTTTTGGAATCCCTTTTAGAGCCTATCTAATAGAATAATGCCAAGCATATGTTTGTTTTGGTGAAAATATTGTCTTTTCTTGAGTTATTTTTTTTTGTTCTTTTCGATTTTTATGTTTGGAATTTAGAATATTTTTAAATATAAATTAAAGTTATTTGGTTATTACTTGTGGTTTTATTTTTAATTTGATTCTCACCGTTGATATTCTGATAATTTCTAATTTAATATTTAATGTCATAAAATTATAAATTTCTTCTTTTAATTATTATTGATACAATTAAGTTAGTTATTAATTTTTAATGTGTACTTATTTTAAAAATAAATCTAATTATATTTTTTAATTAAAGTACTATGTTTAGAATTTTAAATTTAAATTCAAATATACTTTTTTTTTTAATTTTTAAGTAAGCAATTGAGTTTGAGAATATTTTTTAAAAATTTATATAATTTATAAGTTACTATGTTAATTACAAAGGATTATAATAAAGTAAATAGAATTATCAGTCTTATTAAGATGTGAAGTTATTTATACTATTTAAAAAAAATTAATTTGACATTCTTCTATACTTAATTCTATTTCTAATGTTGTTCCGACAAAATTGACTTAATTTAGTATTTTAAAAAAATTTAAATATTTTTTTTACATTTACGTAATTTATAAAGTTATTAATTTTTAGATTATAGTTAATTTTATTTATTTTTATCAGCAAATAATAAAGTTAATACTATTTATGATGAAATTAAAAAAAATTATTTTCAAATTAACAAATTTTTATTTTTCTAATGGACAAAAAACGTTTGAATAGAAAATTTTATTTAAAAATTTTAAATTTGCACTAGATAATTAAGAAATTTTATTTAAAAATTTGAAATTTAAAATTCTAATACTAATTTGTAATTAAGTGACTTCTTAACCATTTTGATTTTTAAATTTAAATATTTTTATTTGTCACATTTATAAATTTTTTCTATTTAGTTCGTTTACATTGTTATTTTTTTGTCTTATCTTAACACAACAATAGAAGTACTTTCATCTTTTTCTCTCTTTTTACTTATGTTGTCTCAACATAAATGAGACATAAACATAAATACACAAAAGTACATAGACATAAATTTTTATTAGCCTTTTGATATAAAATTTAATATAAAATTGATATACTATTATTACAGTTATATATGTTCTTATTTTTCCATGTCTCTCTTCTTATGGTTCAAGAATATTATAGACTTCAAACTCTTCTATTTGTATTTTATTTTGAATAAACATAAAACAATATATTCAGTACATTTATTATATAATGACGATAATAATATTATACTAAATTTGAAAAATTTATGAATATAAAATATTATTTTTAATTTAACATATCAAATTTAAATATAAGTCCGTGTGCATCGCACGGATTTAACACTAGTTTGGATACGTAGCAAATATATATTTTTTTAATTAGACATTTCATTTCTTCCTAAACTCAACATAGTGCATGACCTACCATTTATTACTTCAATTTTTAACCCCTAAGCTTTTATGAGTAATGAAGTGATAAGAACAAACTCTACTCGTTCTGTTAGCAATAAAAACACACACCTTAAATATGCTGAAATTATGTAGTTACTGTTTTGACTTTTTCATGTGTTTGTTATAATTTGTTAGAAATAATACTAAATTAGCTGGACATGTATATGGAAAACTTGGAAATGAGGTGAAAAACCGGAAAATATGAAGAAAATTAAATGAATATATAGGACAAAAGTACTTTGGTTCATGAGTGAAACATTAAAGATCCGTATTGTATGAGGGTTTAATTCATAATTATTACTTGGTCAAGTTAGTTGTACTTCGTATCAGAACCCAACTATTCTATACGTGTTTGAGTCTCAGTCTCCTATACGGCTATACCTAATTAGTCTTCAAAATCGTTGACTAACGTACCCTATTTTCACTAGGGTTTTAATTAACTAATTACCTTCGATTTTTTTTTTAACAATGCGCTTGGAAAAATATATTTAAACTAGCTTTTCTAATTATTAATGAAAAAATCTTTTCTTATTAATATTCAGTATTTAGTCATCATCTTTGTAAAAACTGTTTATGACCAAAATTATACCTATATTTCAATGGTTACTTCATAGTTGAGTTTGAGATGTCCAATGATTAAGAACTGAACTATAATCAAGAACCATAAACCAGGAGAAAAATAAAATCAGTGACAAAAAACTTTAATAATGGGGCAAAAAAATTGTGTATGTATACTAATCAGTATTACATAATTAAGGGGGCTTAATATACAACTAGACTACGATAAAATACCCCATTGTAAGTTTATCGTTATCGGAAGACTTGTATCTTTCATGAAATCTTATTAATTGAACTTCTAATGAGATTTTATAAATCATGCTTAAATTTAGTAATTTCGTAATATATTAAATTATCTAATAATTATCTATTCATCTAATTAGTAAAAGAGTGGTATGCACTAAAAATAGAAAAGGAATAAGAAAAAGAGATTGAAAAGGAGGAAAAGATAGTTATAAAAAGTGAAAAGCTAAGAGAAGTGTCGAGTCTCAAGTCTGAATTACCCTGTTTTGTTGCCGAGTCCAAATGCATCATTTACTATGACTTCACTCTCTCTCTTCTTATATTCTTCCATTTCCCATTGAACTTCAATTCATGGCTGTGGACTCTCCATTGATTCAGATCCATTCACCGCAACCACCTTATGGATAACACCACTCTCACCACCACCACCACCGCCACCGCCACCAATTCACTTAAGCCCTTCCAAGTCAACCTCACCTGCTCCCTCCACCACCATGACAAGAGACCTCTCATTGATGAACACGACTTCTTCTCTGCCTCTGCCTCTGCCTCTGCCTCTGCCCCTCCTCCTCATCACCACCACCACAACACCATGAATTCTGATATCTTGGATTCCAAAGTAAACGTAAGTATCATGCATACCAATACCGTGTCTTTACTTCTGAATTACGCATCCCAACCTTCTCAATTTTCATTCATTCTTTCAGACTGGTCTGAATCTTCTTACTACCAACACGAGCAGCGATCAATCCGTTGTTGACGATGACATCTCACCGAATTCACACCAGAAAAGACCCGTCCCTGATCAGACGGTTGTTATTCTGGCGGAGCTGGAGCGAACGAAGGCGGAGAATCAACGGTTGAGAGAGAGGCTTGATCGTGTAACCGCGGAATACAAGGCCCTGCAGATGCAAGTGGTGGCTTTGATGCAACAACACAAGCCAGAGGAGGAGGAGGAGAAGAAGCAAGACGCAGCGCCAAGACAGTTCATGGATCTTGGATTGGCCACTAACGGTGCTGAGACGGGGGAGGAGGCTTCGCTTTCTTCGTCGGAGAGGTCGAAGTCTCCAGAGAGGAAGAATGGAAGCAGTGATGATCACGAAAAGAATAGCAGAGAGGATAGTCCCTTGGCTCCAAGAAATGTTGATCAAGCTGAAGCCACTATGAGAAAAGCTAGAGTCTCTGTTAGAGCTAGATCAGAGGCTCCAATGGTATGTCAAATTAGTTATGTTATTGCAAAAAAGGGTCGTGTGTTAAAAACATAATGAAACATGTATCTCAAATTATGTGTCAGATGACGGATGGATGCCAATGGAGGAAATATGGGCAGAAGATGGCAAAAGGAAACCCATGTCCAAGAGCATACTACAGATGCACCATGGCTGCAGGTTGCCCTGTTAGAAAACAGGTACTTTTAATCATTCTTTTCAAATTCTATTACAAAAATTAATTACAATGAAATATTTGATTGGATGGGATATGATCTGTACAGGTACAAAGGTGTGCTGAGGACAGAACAATACTAGTAACAACATATGAAGGGAATCACAACCACCCTCTGCCACCAGCAGCAATGGCAATGGCACAAACAACATCTTCAGCAGCAAGAATGCTTCTCTCGGGATCAATGTCAAGCAGTGATGGCCTTATGAATGCTAACTTTCTAACAAGGACACTCCTTCCTTGCTCCTCAAGCATGGCCACAATCTCAGCCTCAGCACCATTCCCAACTGTCACTTTGGATCTCACTCACTCCCCTAACCCTTTGCAATTCCCAAACCACCAAAACCACTTCCAATTACCATTCCCTCACTCACCCCCTTCTTCATTGCTGCCTCACATCTTTGGCCACGCTCTTTATAACCACTCTAAGTTCTCAGGCCTTCAACTCTCTCAGGATGCTGATCCTTCTTCTCAGCCTCCCCCGCCGCCTCCGCAGCTCGCCGATTCAGTTAGTGCTGCCACTGCTGCCATTGCAGCTGATCCTAACTTCACTGCTGCTTTGGCAGCTGCTATTACTTCCATTATTGGAGGTGCACAACACCAAAACAATAATGGCAACACCAACAATAGCACTGTTGTTAATAATGGCAACAACACTAGTACTCCCAACAACAATACCAATGGAAGCAATAATAATATCAACAGTTCCAATTTCTCATCAGAGAACTAGTTAATCACACTTTCAACTTTTTTTTTTAATTTTGATTTTATTTATTTCTCCTTATATTTGGGAACACATATATTGAGTTTTGGTTGTTACTTTTTTTTTGTTAAGTTCGGTTGAGGGGTATATTATTGTTAGAGAAATAGTTTATATCCTTTTATTATGTCTTACTATAAGCTCAAAATTTGTATTTAAAAAAACAAAAATGTCATAAAGGATGAGAAAAAGAAAAATAAAATTGTAATAGAGTAATATTGTTTTGTCTTTGTGTTTGTTTGTTTGTGATTTTGTAAGGTAAATGTTGAGTATGCAAAGAGAGAGAGGGAATTGTAGATACGTGTACCAAATGGCAAAAGAAAAGAAAAGAAAGGGAAATTGAGGATTCAAGAAAATGGTGTTAGAGTGGTTGAAATACAGTACGAGACATTTTGAGACGCGTTAGTTGATGGGCTATTCATATGAAAATATCTATATTATGAAGATAAGAATTAAAAATAATTTCATAATTTAATATATTTAATTAAATTATTTAATATATTTATATTTTAACTATTATTTTTATATGAATTTTTTTTTTATGTGAGTAGCATAGAAATTATTGTGCTGTATTGTGTGACAAAAAGGATGAGTAGTGAAAAGGGACATGTTCAAGTTGTTTTTGGCCATTCATGGACCCATCACTTGGCATGCAACTAAGTGAAGATATTTGCCTTTTTCAACACTCTCCTTCTAAATATGTTTCTTTTTTTTTCTTTGATTTTAATGTTGTATTCTTCCTTTTACTGAAAATATAGAAATATTCAATATTAACTTTGTCAAGTAATAACAAAGGCTTTTTTAGTAGTATCAGATTTAAGTTTTAGATATTAAAAATAAAATAAAATAAAAATCTCTAGTATAAGAAAAATGACAAAATAATTATCTTTTGAACCTTCTTTCTGTTGGCGGCGACGGCTGCATGTGAAGGAGACACAGTAATTCTACAAATCTCTAGACATGTCAAGTTCTGGAAACATAATTAATGCTCTTCCAGTTTCACATTGATGTTAGGCCTAGCTTTTAATTTTCACAAGTTGTTCAACCAAAAAATGTTAATTATTATTATAATAAATATAAAACTATATATTGAAATACATTTATTTTTAAGGATAAAAGATAAATAGGTCTTTGGCCTTTTAAAACGAGAATATTTTCGTACCTTAAAATTGGAAAATACATTTCGATCTCTCACGTTTTAAAATGGTTGACAATTATACTCCTTCATCTATTTTGGACCAAAAATGACAACAAAGCCAGCTGATATAAAGGGAGTAAAAAATGACGTGTCCGTTACACTTGCTGAAGTTGATTGGGACAAATTATTAGTGGACAAATTCGTCCCTTAAGTCCAAAATGACGCCGTAAACATGAGTGAGCCTTATTTTATCAAAATACAAGGAGGAAGCCATGGTCGTTGCTTGTGCGATCGTCCATGACGAGTGAGGGAGGTTCTTCATGCACAAGACCTGAAAACACTTTGAGAGGTGTGGCTCATGCTAAGCCCCTCAGTCGCCATAGTCTATGTCGTTGCTACGCCATTTCAGTCGCCGCTCGCTTTTCCTCTCTCTCGTGCCTTTTTGGTTCGTTTCTTTCTTCCTCTTAACTTGTCGTAGGTATTTTCTTTTTTGTTATGGTTTCTCTTGATCTTACCGTAGTGTTTACGGAAATGATAAATTGATGCATTTGGTCAATGTATTTTTTTTTATATGCTTGCATTTAACATGCTTAATGAAATGCCCCAATAACAAGTAGGTTCTTTCTGTCATGTATTTTGGTCCTTTGCTACTAAATTGCACCATTAGTTGAAAGGTGTATTTACTTATTCTCTCTCGATTGTTCATGGTGATTATTGATTATTGTATGGACTTTTTTTTTGTTATGTGAGTGGGTGAATTAATAAGAGTAATGTTTTATTATGAGGTTGAAGAAAGAGGATTGAGAATTGGAATTAGATTATAAATTGTATGTTCACATTTAACTTGTGAATAATTGTTTCTGTGTTAATTTCAGGTTCTCGAGGAGATCAATCTTCAATTTTGGCGGTCCTAAGAGATAGATTCGACAAAATATTTGTGTGAGTGGACAATGTTTTTATGGTTATTTTTAATGTATTTCTTAGTGCCTAATAATCTGGCCTCCATTTCAGCTGTCAAGAATGGGACAACCCAAAATCCCAGCTACTGCCTCTAAATTCAGACCCAAATAGACAATCAAAAGGTTTCGAACAAGTGCAAATCCACCTTCAAATTCATCACTAAGTCCACCCCAGATAACCCCAGACTCAAAGCACCAGTACCAGTGTGGCACCATCAGAAGAGACCAACAATCAGAAGAATTGAATACTACTAAATGAATTTCTATTTTTTGTCATAGTCTTTAGTATGAATTGAATAACATTGTCTATTTATCGTAGTTTGACAAACTTATTTACATGCCAACCAGATGTTTTATTATTTTGTGGCAAACATATGCGGTTATGTTTTGGATTAAGACAGATACATTGTTGTTTCTATTTTGGTCATAATCTATGCAGAATTACTATCTTATATAATAGGTGATTCACAGTATTTTTTACTTGTTCAACAATGATAATTTTCATTAAATAGCCAACAATGACAATTTTCATTACATCATCATCATTGTACATCAAATCATCCTCACCACTTTAAGAAACATATAACAACAACAAAAACAACTACACTATTCAAAGTAATATGCCACAAACTCATTTTTTTTCCTTCTCAATACATAACAGTTTCCTCTCCAACTCTTCCATTTTTTTTTCCAATTTCTTACTTCGCACCAGTTGATCTTCAATGTCTACCCCTCCAACATCATTCACAGCACCCAATACTTGAGACTTCATGGCCCTAATTTTTTCAGGTGTTCATCAAGACAGACAAAGTACTGGCAATACTGTTCTTTAACCTGGAGCAAATTTTCAGATAATACTGTAATTAGACACGTTACAGTCTCATCCAACTACTAACAAAATAGTCACCGACCTTGAAGAATGGACACTCGAGAAACATCTTATTGGGATTAGATGATGTTGTTGACTTGTAAAGAATGGCATGAACGCCGCATAAGCACTTTGGCGCAATCCCATCTCGATCACATCCTCGTGCAACAGCGTATGAAGATCCCCGTCCAGGTCTTGTGCATAAGAACCCCCCTCACTCGTCATGGACGATCGCACAAGCAGCGGTCATGACTTCCACCTTGCATTTTGATGAAATAGGGCTCACTCATGCTTACGGCGTCATTTTGGACTTAAGGGACGAATTTGTCCACTAATAATTTGTCCCAATCCACTTCAACAAGTGTAACGGACACGTCATTCTCTATCCCTCCATGTCAGCTGGCTTTGTTGCCATTTTTGGCCCAAAATGAACGGAGGGGTATAATTGTCAGCCGTTTAAAACGTGAGAAATCGAAATGTATTTTCCAATTTTAAAAGACAAAAATGTCTTTGTTTTAAAAGGTCAGAGACCTATTTGTCTTTTACTCTATTTTTAAATAACAATTCTATAATAATTATTTCAGCTCTATCATAAAGTAAAATTCAATATCTATGATGCAAGTCCAACATATGCCAAACCTAACATTTGGGTATCTTTTGATCCAATTTCGTAACTCTCATACTCCTAGGTCCTAAATTATTAGCACAGATCTGGGAAAGTCTTTGGTCATGGTTTGTGGGCTTCATCATTTATTTGGATGCATGCCTTCTCCACTGGCAAATTGAAAATCGAAGTAAGAAAAATATTATAGGCTATGATTCTTCTTGAAAATGTCAGGCTAATTGACCCTTGTCCCGTGCTTCTGACTCATATGTTACTCAGCAATAAAAGTTACAACAATAAGAATGATATTGCTCTTCAAAATTATTTTGTGCAATCATAACCCTAAATTATAATTCTTCTGCTGCACGAGCCCTCCATGATCCTTCAATAAAAAAGTTATTACATTTCTCACGCTAACTCCATGCATATGCATACCTTATCAATAAATTTCTCCATTGTTTAATAAAGTATTAATGGGAAAATATATATATTATTCTTTCATGATTCTAGACATGTTAAAACAATTGTAATATTCTTTAATTTCTTAGTTGGAAAATGATTTTAAATATTTTTTCTTTTACTAATTTTTTTAGAGGAGGTATCTTTACCTCTCGAGTTGGAAAAGAAATAACATGTTTTACTATTATGTTTTTATTCATATCTCATCAATAAGAATTGGACACATGTCATCTATTTAAATTTGTATTTATTATTAATTCAATGATTTTATAGATTATTTACAAGTATCCAATTTATATTGCTAGAATATAAACGAAAATACGGTGGTATGACAATTCCTAATTATTAATTTATTGTGGCATATGATGTACGGATATTCATATGGACACAGGACACGACACGACAGGACACGTCGATATGTAAATTTTAAAATTTTATAAAACACGGGACACGTATTCATATAAAATATAATTTTTTTAAATAAATCATAATGATATTTAAATATTTTATTGATATTAAAATATAAATTAAATTTTTAATTATTTTTAATGTCTTATTTTAATTATATCAAGTATTTAAAATATCTTTTTATTTTGATAAATAATAATATATACTATATCTAAATTTATTTTAAAAATATATATTAAGAATAAGACTGGACACACTAACACGTGATGGTATTTAGGTGTGTCCAAATGTGTCCAGAGAAAAATTTTTTATTTTTTATTAAGACATGATTGGACACAGCAGACACATGTATCGGACAAATGTCGGTGAGTTTCGTGTCCGAAATGTGTTCAACACGCTGACATAACAACTCAGCAAAGTATATGTGCTTTATAAATTGTGGCTAAACAAGCTCTTCATATTAATGTTTCTATTCTCTTGAGAATTAAATTAGGTAAACCATTCGAAAAATTTTGTCGTTGACAAAAATACACCTAAATTTTATTATCGATGAAAATATTCTCAAATAATTTTAAAACGTAACAAAAATATCTAACATTAAATATGTATTCTCAAAAAATGCTTTAAAAATTGAATTTAATATGATTTTTTATAAATATGATTAGAAAAATAAGATATTTTTATCCTTAAAATTTTGTAATTTTTGCTAATTTGTAGTTTTTTTTTTGTCAACAACCAATGATGTCAACAACCAAGAATACTTTTTAAAAATCACAAAAAATATATACTTAACAAAAAATTATCAAATTTAAAAAATAAAAATATCTCATATTTCTAATCATACTTACGAAAAACCGCATCAAAATTCAATCTCTAAAATATTTTTTGAGAAATACATATTAAATATTAGATATTTTATCGCAGTTTTAAATTATTTGAAGGCATGTTTGTGAGAATAGATCCTCTCAATTTTTTTAACATTTGAGGAAATAATGTGTAATCTCTCACCATTAATTTTTTAAGTGGGACCAAGAAAGACGGCCTGAATTGGAAATTTGAAACCGTCAAACTTAAAAAGCCCACCTCACCCGCATCGCCTAATCTGTGGGCTTTGGTGGGCTTCAGTAGGAGGACGGGCTTCTCCGGTGTTTTTTTTTTCAGGGCTATTTTTTTTTTACAAATTTTTATAATGTTATTGATCTCTAAGGAGATAAAGATGATAATTGAAGATGTTCTAAGTTATATTTTGGATTATGTTTTATATTTGATTGATTATAAACGTGAAGATGTTTAATTATATGTTTTCGATAATATTTGTTTTGTTTTGGACAATGTTGGTTTTATTATTTTGTTTCAAAAAGCTTTGTTTATGATTATGTTTATTATATATTTATCATTATAAAGGCTTTAATGTTTGTGAATTTGTAAATTATAATTTTATATCTTTAGAAATTATAAATTTGTTGAAATGATTGGTGAAATTATATATATTGTTTAATATTAATAGTTTATAAAAAAACAAGAGATTTGTCGGGCTTAACCCGCCAACCCGCCAGCTCGACCACCTCCCTAAGCGGGGCGAGGTGGGCTTCCCCATTTGCCACCCCTAGAGAGAGCACTGAAGGAAGATTAGAGATCATACTTTACTTTCTCATTTTTTTTGTAATAATTGAGAGGATCTATTCTCCATTTTCATCGATAGCAAAATTCGAGTGCATTTTTACAGCGAAAAGATTATTCAAGTTTATTTTTTGTAGTTTTTTTTTTTTTTACCAAAGATAGGAGACTCGAACCTGCAATCTCTTAATTGAGTATGTGGAGATTATGCCATTTGAGCTATTACTCATTAGCTTATTTTTTGTAGTTTGCACGAATTGAATGTTAAGAAATTATTATTTTAATATTTTTTAATCTATTATGAACAATACATATATATAAATATATATTTATCACAAATTAAACTATTTCACATTGTTAAATTAAGTTATTTCAGATTGAATGATTTATATAAGAGTGAGCTCATTTATTAATATAAATGCTAATGGAATAAGTCATTATTACTTTTAATTTTAAATTAAATAAAAATAAAACCAGAAATACTATTGTATTAGAGTTTTAAAGTTTAATAGGTGTCACACTCAAATATAAATAATAACTTTAGGTAGTGTTTGTTTTGAAGTACTGAAACGGAGACTGGAAGACTAGGATTCAGTATCATGTTTATTGATCTAGAGACTAATACTAAAATTTTAGTCTCTGTCTCCAAAAAATTCAATATTTCAGTACCTCCAAACAGTAGGGACACAAGTGACTGAAATTTTCGAGAGCGAAAATTAAAACTTTAATAATATTTTATACCTAAAATACCCTTATTTCAATTATATCATTTTAACTTTATCCTTTGCGCAAATTAAATTAGGGCTTCATTCTTATTTCGGTTTCTATCTCTCATTTATACTAAACACAATACTAAGTTTCTGTCTCAATTTTTCAGTTTCTTTTTTTTTTCCAAACTCTACCTTAGAGTTTTAATCTCTAATACATCGAATCTCCAGTTCTTTTTTCATCAAAAAAATTTTGATTTAGTCTTATTAAAAATATAAAAAGCTTTGATTAAAGAAAATAAAAAAATTAAATTTTTTTAATTATGCTCACGAATTTAAATACATTTTTACACTCAAATATTTCTTTCTTAATAATTTAATATGGACGATGTTATCGTTAAACAATTCTAAAAAAATTCCAACATTGAATTCATAAGTCCTCTTCATGAGAGTACAACTTGCATTGCTGATGGCTGCCCTTAATTAACACTTGTAGATAATTATTTGTCAAGGACCACACAATTATATCAATTATATATGGCGGTGTGATTTAATATCAAAAAAATAAAATAAAATTATATGGTTGATTTGGTTTAGGACATATACAAACTTTATTTTATTTGAGAAACGAGAATGATGCAAAACTAGTAGCTATTGTCTGATGATTGGAGAAAAAATATCAACAAAATTGATAATATTGTTAATAGCATAAGCATTCAGCGTTTACATTTGCTTCAAATCTTTGAACATCTGATTTCTCGATATTGACGTGTGTGTTTTATTTTTATTTTAGTTGAGACAAAATAAATAAACATGTCAACCACCACGTTACCTATGCTATATTATTGTATGTATTATATATTTCGTCATTTCTAATTTGTGTATAAACAATGATAATTCTAATTTTAAATTTGGCTATTTGATCACGAGAGAAAAACCCAGTATTTTATATAGTCGGATATTATTTGCAACCAAGTTGTTTTAAATTTTATACATTGACGACCTACTCGAAAATACACTATATCATTAATCGTTATCACTAACAACACTCTTTTCAAAATTTAAAAAAAATGCAAGTATAGTTATTTAAATTAAATTCATGTACTTTAAATGGGAATCTTAAAACTAAATGCTTCAAATAGCGTTTCGGTTGATTGGATTGATTTAGTATCAAACGTTTTTTTTTTTTTTGAAAATGATTTAGTATCAAACGTTATTCATTATATTAAGAATAAAATTATGAGTGGTCATATAAAAAATGGAGTAAGCAACTATGTGGCCTCCAAGCCCAAGGAGGAAGAAGGTTCAAGGTATGAGCATAATGGGCCTGCACAACAAGCCCATTAATATTATACGGTTGTTCGGCCCAATTTAGTTGTCATGGTCGTAAGAGAAGGCTGATATTGAAATAAAAAAAAGAAGATGGATTTAGGAGGTGATATAATTTTCAGTGTGTAACACTGAAGGGTGGTTGGGCCTCTAATCATAAATGACTGGTAGTTGATGGTACAAAGATGTTAAATTGTTAATGATATTAACATGCTACTATAATCTCTTGGTTATTGTGCCGGGACATCAGCTAAGATCCATTATGGTGAACTGGGCAGATTTCAGGTTTCTGTAGCCAGGACCATGTCAAGCTTGGAGATTTGGTTGTTCATAATCAGGTAAGTTTTTGTTTGAATGTACATTTTTATATTCATCGTTATACAAAATTGTACTTGGAACTGAAGACAAATATAAGACACTGTGTCTTAGGGTGGAGACATACATTTTCTACATTATCTGTTTCTGATTTCTGTATAATGTCCTGTCCTAACAACTAAATGCGGTTTTATAACCATAAAATACTTTATGTATCTATCTAGTTAAGCACTTGTGACAATAATGCCACATGTGTGTGCTTGTAAATACACTTTGGATATGTTATAGTCCTAAATTATGTTTATGTAATTTAGACCATAGAGATTAAAATCTTCTATTATTATTCTTGAGATAGTTTTTTTTATTTTTTATTTTTCAATTTTTTTCTCCCTGCTCAAAAATTGATGTTACATGATATCACTTTTTTTTCCCTATAAATTAACATGTTTTTTTAGAACTTTACATTTTTTGGCTGCTGATGGAGAGACAAAAAAATCCAATAGAAATTAAGTGCATGAAGATAGATAAAATATCACACATAGAAAATTGATGAAATACTTCTAAATACTATTATATCTATATTTAATAAAATCAAGTTGGGTTGGTTTAGTGGTTAGTTCACTAGTCCGTTTAAGGGAGTGTTAGAGATTCAAATCTTTTTTGTGCATACAGCAACTTATTAGCTAATGACAAACTCTTAAATGGAGCTCGTGAAAAACCAAAAAATATCTATATTTAATAAGTAAGATGCATGAAATTCTAGTAGTAAGTGACACCTTAAAAAGGTTAATATATATTATGCAATGGTGAAAATTTTGATATATCAACTTCTCCACTATGACATAACGAACCTTAGGTTCTATTGTTCTAACCCCAACTCTGATCTAATGAACTTCCAAAATCGTTTCCAGTGGCTAGAGAAGGATCTTGTGGACCCACTTTTGGAACCTTTACGCAAACTGTGGCCTTAATGAAAAATTGAAAAGCAAAAGTTTGGGTCACCAATATTTTGGGTTTCTTTGTTTTTCTTTCTTTCTTTCGGCCTTGAATGTGATCCATTGACCATTTTGTCACACTAGTGTATCCGAATATTTTAAGAGGCTCCTACACAATGTTCTTTCTATGATTAACAAAAGAAAAACAAGTGTTTTGAACTATTGGGGGGAAAAAAGTGTAAAAGAGAACATGGAATGAAAGCAGAGATTGGGTACTATATATTGCTTTATTTGTCACTTGTAACACTTGGGTACCTAGTGACCAATAAAAATAAGGTATGATAATTTATAATAATTATAAGAGTACGTAGAGGGAGGACAATGTTCTACTTAGGATCCCATGAATGTTTTGAAGTATTGGAAGGATAAAGAGAAGTTGAAACTTGAAAGTAGAGATCTCATTGACGAGTGACGGATTAATTAGTAGTTTGTTGTAAATTGTACTTCAAGTTATGCAAAAAGATTGAGGTGACGTGAATTGCATTATCATATAGTATTGTGTGGCATAACACTATAAGTACAATGATGCTTACTCACATATTTAAAAACATTACTCTAATGTATAATCCTGTCCTATTTAACTAACTAACTTACATTAAAGAACTTGAAGTATAAGAAATTCGTTACTTGAAGAGTTTGGTTATGGATATTGTTTGTTATAAGGTTTTAAGTAATAACAAGACATTTTATGTAATTGCAAATTCGTATATAGCAGTTTATTAATGAAAATCATCTGTTACTACTAACTAACTGAGAGAACACAAAATAAGAAGACGTCACATCTAATTTAAACTTTGACATTAAGTTAATGAATTTCTGATTTTAAAAATTTTTACTTTTTTTTTTATTTTTTTCGATGTAGAACTAATTTACTATACTCTTCACATTTACTATTTAACATTAATAACAATAAAAAATAGTTGTAAACTGTTATTTTAGTATATATTTTGATTATATTATTTTTTACATAACGATTAGTTAAATTAAATATTTTTTTAGAATAAAAGATAAATAGGTCTTTAAACTTTTTAAATGCAGATATTTTCGTCTCTCAAATTTAAAAAATATATTTAAAATTTTCATCTTATAAAACGTATGACAATTATATCCCTCTATCGAGTTGGGGCTCAAAATAACAGCAAAATATGCTGACCTGGAGAGGTGAAGATTGAACTGTCTATTTTAAAATAAATTATTAACGGACAAATTGGTCCTTCTGCTTCAATATCAACAACTATATAGTAATGCCAAATTTCAGCTGCCACCAAGTTTGATGATGAAATCCTTCCTTGTGTTTTTTTGGTCTTACTGAAAAGGATAGAAAGAAGAAAGGAGTGAAGAAGGGGCATGATGGTAAATTGGAATCTATTTACGCTCCATATATAATCATTGGCACTTTTACTTTGTGGGCGTGTGCGAGAAAGAGTGGTACACAGTTTACCTCTTTGAAGCAATTTAAGAACCATCATTCAGCAAGTGACAAATTACAAATAAAAAATTGGAACTGAAATTTTCCAAAATAGAATTTTATTTTTATTTTTCATAAATGGTGTTGTTAAGAGAATTTATTTAGAAAATTACTCTTTCTGTTTTGTTTAGTAGCTGGAGTTGGCACACTTGGCAGCAGAAGAATAAATCATAACGGAACGTCAAAGCAAAATAAACATGAAGAAGCGTCATTCTATAAACTCTTGTACTGCACATTTAAATTTGTCGGCTAACCAAAGTGGCAAAGTCCATCATTGCCCATCACTTTATACCTTTTTTGAGTTTTTTCATTCTTCAAACCTCAATCATAACATTGCATTTACCTTTATTTTTCTTCTTCTTTATTTTCATCCCTACTTATACTGCAAGTATTAATATTTATTTAAGAAAAATTTATATGTACAAGCACAAGAGAACGAATAATCGAATCGATCAATTATTAGATTATTGAATTATTAATTTAACTGATAATTATTATTTTTAAATTTTAATAATTTATTAATTAGTTTATATTTATTATATTATTTAAGTATTTAGAAAAAAATAAAAATTATAATCATAAAAATAAAAATATATTATAATTGATAAATTTTTTAATTTGTAAATATAATTTAATTTTATTTACATAATAAATTTAATAAAAAATATTATGTATAACAAATAATAAACTTTGTCTAGTTTGATCAAGTTTTACTGAATTTGATCAAATTGCTTTATTTATTTTAATTAATTTTTACTGAATTTGACCAAATTTAATTAGATTAATTATTTAATCGAATCTAATTAAATTGATAATTGGGTGACTGGAGTTTTAGTTCGACCGATCACATCGAATTATTTTTGATAATTATTAATATAATATTAATTACAGTAAAAGAAAAAAAATTCGGTTTTTAATCTTTATTTCTATGAGACTGAATGATTAATTAATCCATTTATCAATATATTTTTGCAGTATCAATATTAACTTATGTGATATATTAAATTGTTAATTTATCTATTAAGATTCAATTAAAATTGATAGATTTTTTTTAGTCTCGTATTTTAGATAATTATTAGGGTCGTTTAATTTTTTTAATGTTTTTGTTATTTTTTTTAATATATTGACTAAATTTATGGTGTAAAATTAAAAAATATTAATAATTTTAAATTATTTTATTTATATAAATTAAATAAAAAATATATTAATAATTAACGTATTATATAAATATATTTTAAGAAAATTTTATTAATTAAAAATTAATTAATCTCTAATATTAAAGTACGAACCAAAATAAATATTTTTTATTATAAACCTCGTGGTCCTTTGAAAAATTTATGGAGAGCATAAATGGATTATGGATATTCACGCTTGTATTAACAGAAGATCTTAATTAGCTAATAAGCTGCAAGTACTATATCAGTATATTGCATTGCAAATTTGCAATTGCATTGGAGCATTTTGGAGGCACATGGTGACGTGGAATGCTGGAGTCCTCACAGACGTATATAAAAAAACGTGCTATTAATTAACACGTGTTACGAGCTACGTGTTCATGTGGGACCCATTATTTGTTCTTTTTTCTGCCATGAATATGCGAAAATCCTTTTCACACACACATACAAACAGCGAGAATAGGACCACGTGACTTGCGTGTGACCTAAGCATTCTTGCTTCTCCAACACCATTTTTACCTTCCAACTCACGTCATTTACATTTGCAATTAATTCATCACTTTGATCAATATTAAGTCTTATCGATCATCTTATGATGTAAACAATTTTGGTTTATTGTTTACTTTTATATTCATTTTATTTCCTCAATTTTTATCATTATAGTAATCTTATGGTTTGAGAAAAAATACTTAGTTTTAATATTGTACAAAATGGACGTATCATAAGTGCACAATTTACAGGCATATATAAACCTTGCAAATTTAAAAAAAATTAATACAGAATAAAATATTTTTACACATATATATAATTATATATTACTGTATCAGTAAAAATAATTACTTTTTATAATAATTATATAAATATGTCATAAAAATAGATATAATTAAATGATCATATGAAATAGTTTATACCACATATTAAAATTAAACGATTTTTTGAAATAAGATATGATAGTAAGTTGCACTGTTCCAACCAACTGGTGTAGCTGGACAGTTATTGGGTAACTGTAGAGAATTAATATTTCATCTCATTATGCTTTTAATTTGCTGCGTAAATAATAAATAACACGTAACTGTTCATCCCCCTATTTTCTATTTTCAATTTTTCAACTTCCCCACTCCCACCTGCTTAATTATTTTTCTCTGATTTGTTAGCATGCAGCTACTTTAATCGAAATCAGTTGCAACTTACAACCTCTAAGCACTTTTTAAAATATTTTCAACCTTTCTCGTTATATATGGCTTCTACTTCACACCACCAAATCCCATTTTGTAACGTAGGATGCCCGATTAAGTTCGTTAATTATATTAATTTAATAATATAAATTATTATTAATATTATATAATATATGTAATAACGTATTTCTAATGTAGTATGAGATGATAGTAGTGTGAGTGAGTGTGAGAGCTAACGTTGATTTCACGCCTAAGGTTGGACACCTGTGTTTCCAAACTCATCAAAGGTATAATTGGTTTCGTGAAGTTAAAGAATGTTGTTAGTGAATTAATGTCAAAAGTACACCCACCCCTTTGGAATTCTAATGATTTTCGATTGTTTTTGAAATGACACCTTTTTAATTTGTAACATTATAATTGATTAGTAAAGCAAAAATCATATTCAATCGTCCAATCATCATCTCTTCTATATCATAGTTCGCGCTCCATACTCAATTCAAGCTAAGTCATAAGTTAAATTGTTCTTCAAAAAAAAAGGAGAACTAAGTTATGCTAACAAGTGTTTTAAAAAAAGGTACAAAGCCGAGGGAAAAAAAATTGAAGCTTTAATACGTTAAAACTAAGTTTTACTTTATTAAAGAAATTTTATTTTTTGTTTTTAGTTTTCCAAAGAGTACTTCTAAGACATATATTAATAATACATAAAAAGATTATAATATATGAAAATTTAGATAAGTGATTTGTTTGGCATTAACTTTAGAAAAGGAGTTTAGAAATATTTTTTAATTATAATGTATGTCTCTTTCTTCTATTTTAAATGGTTTTTGAAATTTCCTATCAATTGGTACTTTCAAGATTAATTGGTAATAGTGTTTGTTTTGCTTGTGTTATTCGAGATTGTAATGGGAGTTGGTAAAGGGGTGTTTGAGAATGATTGAGAGTAATAGTATTCTTTTAGAAAAATTGTTTGCTATTTGAAGAGGATATCTCTTAGCCTGGGATGTGAGTCAACGAGATGTTATTTGTGAGACGTATTGTGTGAAAGCGTTTAATCTTGTTATTAATCACCAAGATAATTTTGGGTTTATTGATCCATTGGTGCTCAAAATAAGAGATATCATGTATTGGAATTGGCGTGTTGACTTTTATTTAATTATGAGAGATGCAAATGCAGTGGCCGACACTATAGCAAAGATGGTGAAACTTCATTCACTTTTAGAGGAATTTAACAGTAATCTTAAATGGAAAACTGTATCTCTATTTAAACAGTTTTTTTATTTTGTTTGTTTTGTTTTTCTTTGTCTAGTTTATTTAAGTAAAAAAATTTATTATAATTATTATACTAGAATTAAAGCTTGTTCTTAAACTCTTTACAAATATATATGTATAAATTATCATAAAAAATCTCATATTGGCAAAAAGAAAAAAACTCATTTATTTTTTTTCATATGAGACCATTTCTTACTAGCTATGGAAATTATCTTTGCCTTAAAATAAAAACTGAGGGTACTCATTTTACTGTTTTGTGTCCACTTCTAAAATGATAATGATTACTTTACTTGGGAGATAATAATCCCCCATTATAACGGTTGATTTTGGACTTAACTAATGTATGTTGGATTGAGTTTCTGGAAGTAGGGCATGGAGTAAAATGACATTTGGCACTTTTGGATTAAACTTTTTCTGCTTACTAGGAACAAAAGCTTGATAAAGTTTTTCAACAACTTATAGGCTTGAAGTACGTTTCACTTTATTTTATGAGCAATTATAATTGCAAATCAGTGGGAAATGGAAAATGGTGTTAGTTTAGTATTAAATTGACCAATCCAAATTTTTCGATTATTCTCACTTTTCATTGTGTATTATGACCCTTTCACTTTTTGAAAGCTGCAAAAATATCCATTCATCACATGTCACACCCCAAAAAATATCATCCCTAGAGATATTATTTGCTCATCTACTTTGAAAGACATTCTATACTTTATCATCGTATATGCCAATATTTGTTGCGAAGCTTCGCTCATTTAAAAGAAAAAGAAAAAAAATGCTTATAATTTAAATCATTGGAAAAGGGAAACTAGATATGCTTACAATTTAAATCATTAGAAAAAATAAAATAAAATAAAATACTGTTTTGATTTTTAATATTTTAATTAAGTTTTAATTTTATTTTTGAAATATAGGTTTTTATTTTAAATATTTTATTTCGTCCTANAAAATATTTGGGGTAAAAATATAATATTTTAAATATTAAGAATAAAATTAAAATATAAATAAAATAATATTTTATCGTTGGAAAAAAGAATTAATAGATCTGCTTACAATTTAAATAATTAGAGAAAGGAAACTATTTCAAAGATAAGGATCAATATATTTACAACTAGAGTCAACCGAAAAAAAAAACTATTTCCTCAATTTAAAAAATTTTGATCCAAATCAAATATCACCTAGTCAAATATGTGAAAACAGCCATAATGCCAACCAAAATTAAAGATTGTTAAATGTTCTATAAATTATAATAGAAAGATAGAAACCACTAATATTATTGTTAGTGGAGGCAGATCAAAATTAAGCATAATAATTAAGTTACAACGAACAAGGCAAAATGAAATGAATATTTTCTCTTAATGGATTTTGACTTGTAACGAAACCATGCCCCTTCATTAGTTGACTAATACTCTTTGCTCAACCATAAAGACTTGTAATTTGTCAAGCTTAATATGTGTTCACACATTAGCACCAAGTTCCATTAAAAAACATAAAGAAAAAGATAAAACAATAGATACTGAAGTTGAACTATTTTGGTGGTTCAACCCACCCTATATTAATTTTTTTGAGTCTAGCTAAGTATGCAATACAAAGCAAGGAATCCAACCCTATTGATTGTCCATCTAAACTTACCTAACCAAAATTCTAACCTCACTAACCCCTTAAATTGCACCAAACTAAATTCAAATCCAAATCTGAATTAATTCACTGTTTTCACACTCAGAAGGCTTAAAAGCTTAAAACTTGTACACGTGCACATTATCCAATCCATTACCGACTAAGAAGCCCTTAGCCACCCAAATTTGAGCACGTCTTATACTCTCACTCCAAGGGATAGTAACCTAATATAAAAGGAACCAGAAAAAAAAATTACAACTCCCGAGTTGTGTTATTTAGTGTACTTAATGTAACATTTGATTTTTTTTTTCAATTCTTTTTTTTTAATGTTATTAATGAGATACCAAGATTGAGATGCTTTAAATAATTCACTCTTTTTTTTTTAAATAATTTTTACTAGAAGCATTGATTAAGATTTACAGTATTAAATTTCTTTTGAAATTTTTAGCCCATTGAACATTTTTTTTACTCAAAAGCTTCTAGTTTTAAAATATTAAACAATGCATTTAACAAACTTTTTAATAAAAAAATTACTCAGAATTTTAGCTATAATAAAAATGAATTGATCAGGTTCAAACAAAATTAATTGAAGGTTAGTTAATTATACAAATACTAGTGCTATGGATAAAATATATAATTCTTGAATAATACATGTCAAATAATATAAATTAGACTTTGGTTCAGTTTGGATAAACAATTTAAATAAATTTAAAAAATTTTTAAAATATAATTTTTTTTATTAATAATAACTTATAAATAAGTTATTTTGTATTTGAATTTTTAGTTATAGAAATACTTATTTCAAAATTGTAATATTTGGATAAATGGTTCAAAATATAATTTTTTATACAAGAGAATGAATATTAAAATAACGATAATAATAAATATTTGTTAATATTAAATGTTAATTTTACACAACCTAATCACTAAAATTACGATTAGATAATTTATTCTTTATTTGTTCTCTTATTAGCTCCAAGTGAATAAAAATATTTTTTTTTATGTGGTGAATAGTAATAAAATTCTAATTCACACTAATTTTAATGACAATGCCAAAGAAATTATTGTATAGTTAATATTTAGTGTTTTATTGTGTATGATATAGTAAGTAGAAATAAAAAATAAATATAAAATGTGTTATATATGTTTTGTTATTGTTTTTTATTTTTACTCTTACTAAAACTTCCTCCTTTTTTATTGGAGTGAAGAAGTTATTTTAACATCTATAAAAGAAAATTACAAGTTATATAAAAATAAAATCATATGAAAAAAATAAAATTAAAACTGAAATTTTATATCACATAATGTTAAATATAAATTTAATAATAAAAATAGAATAATAAAATAATAAAAAAATACTTTAAAAAATATATAAAATAAGTGATTTAGATAAAATATTGTGTGAAAATAATAGTGCAAGATTGGTACTTCCAATAGATAAAACTCAAAGAATTATTTGTATTCATATGATGCCATATGATTACATGTCTTTACAAAAGACAATTAATTTAAAGTATAATATTTCATATAATTTGTTGTGGCTCCAGGATCATCTAAAATTTCATTTTCTTTTAAAACAAATTAAAAATATTTCTAAGTCTAGAGAGAGAAAAAGAAAGTGCCAACCAAATAACCAATTAAGTAAACCAACCAATAAAAGGACCCTCTTAACTTCAAAACTCAAAGTGCCTTCCGATCTCTCTTACTATATATAAAGGCTGCAATAACATTACCAAAGACTCTGCAGCACTCTGCACCAAAAACAGAGCCTCTAAATCCACTCTTCAATATTTTTTTTTCTCAATTAAAAAACACAAAACAGATGGAGTGGATTAGAGGCCAAATCATAGGCCAAGGCTCCTCAGCCACCGTATGCCTAGCTGGCACCACCACCTCTGCCGCCGTCTGTGCCGTCAAGTCAGCAGAGCTCTCACAATCACAACACCTCCAAAGAGAACAAAAAATATTGTCCTCACTCTCTTCACCACACATAGTAACCTACAAAGGCTTTGATATCACAAAAGAGAAAAGCAAGCTCATGTTCAACCTCTTCATGGAGTATATGCCCCATGGAACACTCTCTAGCCACGGTGGCCGCCTCCTGGAGCCAGCGATCGCACACTACACAAAGCAAGTTTTAAAGGGGCTAGAATACTTGCACTCAAGAGAGTTGGTGCATTGTGACATAAAGGGTAGTAACATCCTTGTTGGTGAAGGTAACTGTGTCAAAATTGCTGACTTCGGATTAGCAAAGAGCCTAAATGAGTCAGCCGGGGTGCCACTGGCTGGCACCCCGGCTTTCATGTCGCCGGAGGCGGCTCGGGGGGAGGAGCAGGGGTACCCTTGTGATGTTTGGGGAATTGGATGCACTGTGATTGAGATGGCCACTGGTAGTTCACCATGGCCTAAAGTTAAGGACCCTGTTTCAATGCTGTACCATGTTGGATATTCCGGTGAGGTTCCTGAGATTCCGGGGTTTCTTTCTGAAGAAGCAAAGGATTTCTTGGAGAAGTGTCTTAGGAGGAATCCAAGAGAAAGATGGAGTGCTAGCCAATTGCTGAATCATCCATTTCTTGGGGAATTCAGTTCCAAAGATGGTGATTGTGTTCTTGGGGAATCCAATAGTTCATCATGGTCTCCTACTAGTATTCTTGATCAAGGATTTTGGAATTCTGTGGAGGAATCAGAATGCCCCATTGCTGGGGATTTTGTTCAAACATGTTGTGTGCATTCCGCTTCTGATAGGATCAAGAAGCTGGCTTTGTGTTCTGGTGACCCCAATTGGAATTGGGAAAGTGAGAATTGGATCACAACTAGAGGGAATAACAATAACGAGAGTTCTTGTTCTTGCATTGGTGGATCAATGATAGCTTCAAATTCAGCTATTGATTGTTGGTGTGAGGTGGAGAAAAGTAATCATAATAATAATAATAATAATGACGATGATAATGTTATTAATAGTAATTGTAGAATTAATAGTTGTTTTTATGAGGATTTTAAATGTAGGGATGTTAGGGTTGTAGTAAATAGTGTCAATTTTCAGAAAATGCATCCTTTGACATTAGATATTTTATAGTAATTCAATTACACATTGAATTGAACTTCTTCCTTTTTTTAATTCTCAACGTGCTATTAGATTTTAATAAAGTGTTTTCACAACAGTTAAATGCTTTTTTATCTAATAATAGTAAGTGCAGAGAAAGTAAGGTTCATAGTTTAATTTAATAATAACAGAATTAGTGTCTGATAGACATTCTTTTCCGAAGTGGAGCTATAGAAATATTAGAAGGGATAAAAAATATTTATATAATAAAATAAGACTAATAAAATTTTAAGAATAGTTAAATTGAAATTTACATATAATTTATATTTATATATAAAAAATTAAAATTAGAGGAGTCATTGTCTTCTTTTGCCAAACGTCCGTCCCTGATTCTTTTATATACAAATAGAATGAGTATAGAGATTAAAAAATATATTTTTAATTAGTCAACTTCTATTATAAGATAAATTTTTAACCCTTATTTTTTGAATAATTTAAAATTAAAAAAAATTGATGAATCGAAAAAAATGAACCCCTTACACAAACTCATGCAAATAATATATATAGTGTTGATGTGAAAAACAAAAAACAATTACATCATCATCCGATTAAATTCCCTTTTTTTAAATGATAACTTAAGCAGACACCGGAGTAGTTGAGTCCATAGTCTAACAATTATCTTTTGTATATCTCATTTGGGGTTTTAATTTATATTTTTCTCTTCCAATTATTTTTGATATAGAATGCATTTCTATTGGTAGTATATAAATGAAAGTTTTTCAGTTGGGTGAAATAGTTAAATGGTAATAATAATAATAAGTGAGAGAAATAGAATATGGTGGGCAGGGGAGGCCACACAATTGGGTTAGCTTTATAGCATACTATACATGAGAATTAACACACACAAACCTAATATTCTTTATTTGTGTTGGTTGATTCAATGTGACATTAAAACTTAGGGAACCAAGGTTAGTGCAATGTCCCAATATTTGTTCCCATTGGTGGTTCTATTTTCTCTTTAGCCATCGTGAGGACACTATTTATCAGCCCTAGGCACTGGCACTTGGTGAATGGTGGGTCTATAATTAATCTCCAAACCTTCCAATTAGTTAGAAGGTAAATCTACTCATGAATTTGTGCCTCCTTCTCTTACCAAACCTGCATTACACAACAGGTCCCAGCTTTTAAAGCAAAGCGAATATGCATCAAATATTACGTTTGGTGGGTTTTCTGTCAATTCCAATACACCAAGATAATGCTAATAATAATAATATAAATTATGATAATGCAAATAGGACAAGTTGAAAAACTTTGGGGTAGTGTGATTTGGTCAACCCCCGCTAGTCAATTTAAATATAAATCAAACTTTTGATCTCTGTGTGGTTAGAGAATAGATACAGTTGTTGTAGTTGGCCACGATTTAAAATTTGTGAATGTTAGTTTGGTCAATCAAGGCACTTTCAAAATTCGAATTCTTGTATTTTTAATTTTATTACCTAAGGCTTCTATAAGACTATAAAGACTATAATATTGACACTATTGTGATGCCCCTCTTGGGAAGAGCATCTATGCCCAACTTTGGGCTCAAATTGTTGAGAATTGAAGTTGTATTTGTTCTTTTAAGCACATCCATACAAATAAGCTCAAGTTTTATTTATTTTTCTGTAAATGATTAGGATTCTTGTGTTGATTGTCACATATGGATATGGATATGGGAATTCTAGATTTGTAGTTGTAAGTGCGTGTGCCAGAAATGAATATGTGGCAATTTGCTAGAGAGGTTACGCAATAGAAAAAGTAAAAGAAAAGAGAACAATTTTGAACCGCATGGAGATAGAGGTGCCGAGAACAAATAGGTAGAATCTGCTTTAAGCATGCTTCAACCTTATAAATTTGTAGCCATAAAAAACACAATGGCATACCCAGCCAAATGGTAAATTAATTTTTTTTTTTTAAAATGAACGATCTATGTTGAAGTCTCATGCATGATTTACATTTATCTTTGGTCAAACCTACATACTTTACCAAAGGAAATTCAATATTAACTATTATTATTATTAGTAATTTGGTCAACTTTATTATTATTATTATTATTATTATTATTATTATTATTATTATTATTATTATTATTTGTCAATATGGATTACCTTGTTGATTTATTTTTGAGTAAAAAAGCAAAAAAGGAAGAAAGAGTTATAGGGAGGTGAGCAAGGCTACACAGAATGACAGAAACAAGATACAAACTAATGTAATTTATATGACAAATTCTCATCAACTCTGATAATCGAATTCCTATGACTATAGGTACCACAAAACAACACGATTTTGAGTCATTGATAAAGAAAAACTAAGTGAAGTAACCATCTGATTCAAATTATCCAAAAACCATCAACCAACATTGTCACAGTTGAGAACTAGCATCCCATAGTATTTTCAAGTTATGTCTTTATCCATCTCAAATTCTCAATCACCCTTCTTACCTGCTACACAAAGAAATTACAATACCACGTGTTTACTATTAATTTCTTTACTTTTCTTTTTGGTCTTACTACACTCACCCACACTAGAACTAGAAAGGATCCTATTTTCCACTTCTGATATTTGAACTCTGGTACAGCTTGACAAGAAACCTACAAATCCTCTCTATCTGTACCAAACCTCAGCTGTTATTAATTTCTTTGCTTAAAAAGAGCATCAATATTTTTTTTGGTCAGTTTATATTCAATTTGGCCCACTTATTATGCCCAATCAAAACTAATATATGTTGGGTCTTATAACAGGCCTATAATCCAAAGCCCGTATTGTATTTCTGCGCTGTATATGACAACACAAGAGTGATTTGAATATCCAGTGGAATAGATGGCTAAGCAAGAAACTAATGAAATGAAAACTTCCACTGATCACAGTGGCATACGAGTTAGCATGAATTTTAACTTTTCAAAACCAGTTCAATATGAGTTAGAATTGAACTAGAATAGTTTTTAATCACCCTATCTATTAGGCACAATATTTTAACTATGCTGCTTCACATTTGCTTTTCTGTTTTTTAAACCAGGGTTACAAACAGACAAAAGACTTTTATGAATTACTATTACTAGAGGAAAGAGTTGTAAATTGCAGACTAATCTCTATTAGCTTTCACAATATACTTCCTTCAATGTTAATTACTTCATAAGTTCCTTTCAAACTCTTACTTCCGCTAAAAAACGCATAACATACCATGATTTATAAACAAAATTTTGAATACATTTATACTGTACTCAAGTATTCTAGTTCCCTATATAAATAGCATGCGCCTTCCAAAAGGAAGCAGCCAAATGAAAAGGAGAAAAATTGCTTTGCGGCATTCATATTTGGACATTCACATTCACATTCACATGTTCTTTTTGTTATCAACATGGGAAGAAGTACCTTCCAACTGACTCCGAATATTCTGATTATCTTCCAAGAGGCGATCATATTCCAAAAGTAGACCCTCAGATTGCTTCTTAAGAGCCTCTACCTCACCTTCCAAGGCCTTCACCCTGCTTCTTTTCGCCTCGCATTCGGATTCCAATTGCTTTACTTCAAATCTCATTGTGGCGATTTCTTCCATCAATGCCTTTTGTTCCTCTGCACGGACAGTTTTACCTTCCTCAAAACTCCGATTCTGTTTCTTTGCAGCCTCCATGGCCTTCCTAAGTACACGAAGCTCTCGAATGTAATGGTGCAATCTGTCTATCATTAGAGCGAGGAACAGCACAAACCCTGCACACATCATTTACACTAAAAATCATCAACTAAACCGAGGGCTACTTTTGGTATCCATCGCTAGCACTGCGATTGTTTATAAAGATAGGACACTAAAACATAGATACAGAGACACAAAATCGTGTTTCACAAGTGAGACATGGACAGACCTTGTGTTCTGAGACATAGAATTAGTATATTTTGTGTCCTTTTGTTTACATAAAAAACACAGAAACAACTTATCTTTTTATTTTTTTCTTTATTATCACTATCAAATTTTCATAATTATATCTTTTATTATTTTATTTTTTATTCTAAATTTTGTGTGAAAAAAAAAGAAAATAAATTAAACTTTTTATTATTTGTTTTATTTTATATTCAGTTTAACAAAACACAAAAACAGTATGTTTGTGTCTTTGTCCTTTGTGGCCTGTTCTCACTATCTTATCTTATGATGTTCTCAAAACTAAACGTAGTCTTTAAAGGTAGAGCTTTATTATTTAAATTTAACTGAACCCTGGATCCAGCAATTCCTTCAGGGAAGAATACCACCAACTAAAGCAAAACAACCAATGGAAACTGAACTTGAAAACACTGAATGATTCAATAATATCTACACAGAAGTATAGAACCAAAATTCAACAGCAATCAACATATGCAAATTTTTTGCTATCCCAAATCGGCAAATTGTTCCGCTCAAGAAACAAAAAATCAGAATACGTTTTAGCTAGATTCTAATTCTAACACTAAACCATACCCACAAAATACCCGTTTCATAATTCAATTCCCCATTAAAAAAAATCAAAAGACTAAATTCAGTGAGAGAGCATAGAATAAATAGGAATACCCATGAGAGAAGCTTCTAGAATGTGTTTTGACAAGAGGACTTGGTCGGTGGGGTTGATGACGCCAGCTTCAAGATCAAACATGCGGCTCCTGATCTCAGATATGCTGTAGAGAGAGGAGGCGAGCACCACAGCCACGGTACCCGCCACCGTCTTCACCACAACGGGACCCCTACCGCGCTTGAGACGATCAAGGGTGACGATAACAACCTTCCTCAGTGGGGACTTGAACAGAAAGCTCAGTATCACAATTGCCTCTCCCAATATCACTCCATATAGAAGGTGCAACATCTTCTCTCTTTTGTTCTGTTAAAACCCTAGAAAACTTCCAATTTCGGATTCTGAGGATCAATTGAATTTGGCAACGAGTAGATTCTCAATTATTAACAAGTCATAGAAGCAAATTCTACTATAATACGCGGAATTAAGAAAAAACACGCGTCAAATATTCAAATGTTTAAATATTGAATTTTTTCTGTCTCTTTTAAATCAACATTTAAAAAAAAATTAGTGTAATAAAATTAAATAAGTCCTTATTCAACTTGTAGCATTAATAACTATAGATTTTATGATTAAAAACTTTGTTAATATAAGTTTTGTTCATCGAATTAATAAAATAAAAGAGAAAATAGAAAAATAAATAAATAGCATGTAAGAATTTTTTTAATAGTATAAATAAAACTTTTTTATTTAGAATATCAACTATTGTAAGTTATAAATAAAAAGAAACAGTGTTTGTATTTTTTTTATATATTTTTATAATTATGATATATTTTTTATTTTTATCAATTATTTTTTTATATATATAAAAGTGGGTTGCATAAAGTCACGGAAAAAAGGTCGATCCCATAATGGTACACGGTACACTCGCCTTGTGTTGATGGGTTTTTAATATCATAAACTAAAAATACAAAAAATGTTTTATTATTATTTTTTATGTAATATTTAGCTAACTTATATCCTAAAACGACATATTAAAATTATAAAACAAAAAAGTTTTCATTAAAGATATAAAAAAATTAAATCTTTAATATATTTGTTTTGTATTCATTAAAAAATTACTTAAAAACTTTACTAATAATAATTTAAGATACAAGTTAACTAAATCTTTTTATGTATATTATTTTGAATTTAATTTTGATACAATATAAAAAACTTTATATACTTATTTAATTACATCTATTCTTTTAAATATTATTTACGCAGTTAATATATCAAAAAGTTATTTTTGATAATGTATTATTATATAATTAGATGTACTTATAAAACTGTTTTATATAGTTGATACATCAAAATTAAATTTTAGTATTTTATAGTATAATTTTTTTTTGATATTTTCATTTTTTTAATATTTTTATACAAAAAATATAATATATAATATAAATAAATAATTATTAGATGAGTGTGGGTTTCTCTTTGGGTTGTCTAGAACTCTGGATGAGTGGGGGTTTAAATGTGTTGTGTTGTTGACTAGTAGTAACTAGTTTCAACTTTCAAAACTACTTGCATAGTTGCAGTACATTCTTAATTTCGTGTTTGTTTTTAGATATTAGAACTGAGATTTAAAATTTGGTATTATATTTAATAATTAGGAATTGAACTAAAATTTTAATTTTAAAGTATAAAATTTTAATTTCTTATTACATTCTTAATTTTGTATTTATTTTCAAATATTAAAACTGAGATCGAAGAATTGAAATTCGGTATTATATTTGATAATTAAAAGTTGAACTAAAATTCACAAAAAATTAAATTTTTAGAGATAAAAACTAAATGAGTTAAGTATCATTTTTGTCTTCAACATTTGGGGTAAGTCTCAAAGTTGTTCCTAACGTTTCAATCGTCCTATTTAAGTCCCTAACGTTACAAAATTGACTCAATGTTGTCCTGCCGTTAGAAATCTGTTAACAGAATTGACGGCAGGATAAAATTGAGACGATTTCGAAATGTTAGGGACTTAAATAGGACGAAAACGTTGGGGACAAAAACGATACATATAAATAAATTTTAATTTTATCCTTCAATAATATCAATTTTTTACTGTAAATAGTATTCAATTATTTTTTAATCACATCTAAGTGAATTACAGTTAATCACATCACTTTCATTCTAAATAAACTAATTTTTTTTATAATTTTACACTTTCATTCTAAATAATGTAATTTTACTTTCATTACTTAATCACATTATTTATAATTTTTTTTTATAATTCTACACTTTTATTCTAAATAATTTAATTTTTTAATAATTTTACACTTAAAGTAATATAATTTTTTTATAAATAAATGACTTTTACACTTTTATTTAAATAATGTAATTTTACTTTCATTACTTAATCACATTACTTATATTTTTTTATTTTACACTTTCATTCTAAATAAATTAATTTTTTATAATTTTACGCTTAAAGTAATGTAATTTTTTTATAAATAAATAAATTTTATACTTTCATTCTAAATAATATAATTTTACTTTTATTACTTAATCACATTACTTATAAATTTTTTTATAATTTTACACTTTTATTTTAATCACATTACATTATTTATTTAGAATAAAAGTGTAAAATTTATTTATTTATAAAAAATGACATTACTTTAAGTGTAAAATTATTAAAAAAATAAATTTATTTAGAATAAAAGTAATGTAATTAAATGTAATTTACTTAGATGTGATTAAAAAATAATTGAATACCATGTACAGTAAAAAATTGATATTATTGAAAGATAAAATTAAAATTTATTTCTAAGTATCATTTTTATCCCTAACGTTTTCGTCTTATTTAAGTCCCTAACGTTTTGAAATCGTCTCAATTTTGTCCCGCCGTCAATTCTGTTAACGGATTCTTAACGGCAGGACAACATTGAGTCAATTTTAAAACGTTAGGGACTTAAATAGGACGATTGAAACGTTAGGAACAATTTTAAAACTTATCCCAAACGTTGGAGACAAAAACGACTTTACTCAAACTAATTTTTTTATAATAATTATGAACATTAAGTAAATATTTTTATTTTATTTTATTTTTATATTTATTTTAAATTAAATAATATATTAAAAAATAATTTAATTTTTATATTTTATACTAAATATAATACTAAAACTTAATTTAATCTCAGTTTTCCTATCTGTCGCTGGCAGCCTAATAGACTAATACCTATCTTCCCAGTTCCCGTCCTCCAAAGTCCAAAGTCCCAACTCTCTCCTTTCTTCTTTATTATTATTTGGACCAATATAGAACGACCATTTTCCTTTCGCAGTCGACATGCTATGCATTTTCTCTGGTTTGATCTAAGTTAACTGTCTAACTGTCCGCATAGGAAAAGATCCGGAGTTAACTATGTACGCAAGGAGTGGGGATAATAAAATAAAACAAATTGAAGCCACACATGGCAAATTTTCTCCCACACAGGGTTTGACAAAACAAAATAAAATAAAATAAAAAAACAATTATATTGAAAAGCAAAAGGATAATCAAACCATTCAAAGAATGAACTAAATCAGGATCTCTTTAGTCTGTAATATCTGACGCAAATAACGGACTCATGGGGATAACAAAAAATCTTCTGGCGTGAATATGCTTTACGTTGAAATTCTGAAAATTATTACAATTGGGGCCCCGTTATTCCGCGGGGAAGATTGAATTAGAATATTCAGAGCTTCAAAATCCCCACTGACACTCGACGGCACACTGCCGCATTTACATGGGCAGAGGCAAAAGGCACAGCGGAGAAATATGTATACCCTATCATGTGTATTTACAGCTAATGCATTTACATTGCCACCATAAACTTTCAAAAATAATCGGGTTGCCACAGAATGCATGGCATAATTGTGGGGTCTCATAATTTTTCTACCTAAAAATTAGTTCTGCAAAATGGATAGCAGGAAGGCCTTCAACAAATCCTCCTACCAAATTAGAAGCCGGCACCTACCTATGTACCAAATAGGAATTTCAAGTCTCCCTCCGTCAGTTTTCCCAGAGCATCAGAAGAGCCACCTATAATCCTGTTAACAGAGGGAGAAAAAATTAGAGATAGTATGTTACAAAATGAAGAAACTTCTACACCGTTTTACATCACACTTACCCTTCAAACACTAGTTCCTTCTTCTGTTGCAGATTCAAAATCCTCTCCTCAACAGTGTTCTCAATTATAAATCTCACAATTCTATACATGAAAATGGATGTCAGAGACCATTCAGAAGAGGACGACACCAACCTATCTGTATTTCATTCATTTTTACATTTTCTGATTGGGAAAAATTAAGCGCAAGGAGCAATACCTTATAGGTTTAAATTGTCCTATTCGGTGAATTCTGTCTTGAGCCTGACGCTCCGCAGCTGGGTTCCACCAAGGATCCATAAGGAAAACCTGATCGTGCCCAATTAAGCCACAAATTAACATAGGTTTAGCAAAGACGAAGAGAAACAGAGAATGGATAAAATGACCCTAGAGAAAGTCCAAAAACCAACAAGAACAAAAATGCCACATCCATCAATTACAAGATAATTTAAAGAACTATTTTAAAAGAAAAGTATAAGGAAGGTAGAACTACAACGCACAATGTCAACCATGTAAAACATCACAAAGGGGGATATCAAAATGAGGAATAGCTCACATGTGATGCTACAGTCAAATTGAGTGCAACGCCTCCGGTCTTCAGGCTCATGAGAAAAATCCTGCAGTCTGGATCATTGGTAAACCTCTTAATGGCAGCATCTCGGGCAGTCATTGTCATATTTCCATTCAATTGAACACAAGACACCCCAGACTGTAATTAACACATCATGTTATCTTCCTCTGATGTATTTTCGCTAATAAACAGAAGGAAACAATTAAATTCACCTTATTCAAAGAGAAGTTTATTAGATCCAAGAATGATGTGAACTGACTAAAAACAATCCCTTTGGCAGAACCATCCCTTTCGACCATAGATCTTATTTCTTCTCGCTGCAACCATTCAACTTATTCCGGGTCAATATAATATAAGATTGTAAACGGTAAGCATAGAGCAGTCAAATTAAGATTGAACACTAATTGTTTATCCAGCAACTATATAAGCATTCTTTCTGCCTCCTGGCAAACTAGCCTTTCACACTTTCTCCTTCCCTTCCCAGGCAACATAAGAAACTTAATGACCATTACTTTCAGTAGATTGATCTTTCAGTAGACATATGCACAAACAATTTTCTCAAAGCAAAAAAGCATATAACCAAACCAAATCTTATTCTAACAAAAGTAACAACTAACAAGCATGCTACAATTGAATTTTCCTCAGCAGCACAAACCAATTCAGCCCTTTCAGATTGTTACTTCTCATCAATCACCATCATATTCATCATATGAAACCACCTGGCAGGCCAGCATTACTTGTACAGCCCTTAACAGTCCGAAGGTTACCTTATATCCTAATATTCGAGTTCTAGAACATGAAACCAAAACATTGATACAACAAAGCCGATGCTAACTGAAATTTGAAAAGAAAACATTACATACCAAAGCCTCTATTTTAGTACTTGTCTGAAAGTTCTCAAGCTGAATTCTGTCTAAAATGCTTGAGGATCTGAATCCCTTAATAGTGGTTTTATTTGCCTGGTACCCAACATCCTTGTGGGAAGTTAAATCAACAGTAGGTAATTGAGAGCATGAAGGGCATGATACTTGTCCCAAAGCAGTAGAGAAATCTATCAAGCATGTCTTGCAAAATCTATGCTCACAAGAGGTAACCTAAAATGGTGACAAGTACCATCCACACACTAAAATTAGCAATAGTTACTCTTCTAAATACAGAACGAGTTCAGAAAAATAAAATGATAAGAACATTAAGAATACTTAGAAGAAAAGACAAACTTACCACAGGATCTTCCACTGGTTCATGACAAATGCCACATGCTTGTTCTTCAGCAGTAGAATTACTAGCCACATGGCCACCTTGTCGTGCTGCAGCTTGAGAATATACCACAAGGTATGGATGATCAACAGCCTGAACATTTATGCAATATTAATACTAAATGTATCCGTAATTTTTCAACAAAGACCAAGAGAAGATTCCCAATATTCCACATGAAATATAAGGTCTGAGGCAAAAAATGAAAAGCATATAACATTTATTTTTTTTCAAAATGAGTAACCATACATTAATTATTCTTTCAAATAAATGATTAATTATACTTTAATAACGTTGAACTGATTTTTGATAAGATATTTCACACAAGTCATTCGCAGATTAAAATACTTAATGCAATATCACAGCACATTGTCCTTTTTACATATTATTGAGATTTTTTGCAAAAAAATTGACTAAATGTTATCTTGTGATGTTCTAGAAGTGTACTTTACAAAGGTTTTTAAGTTAAATGCTGATTAGAATGATTGGAAAAAGTCAAAACAGTTAGAGAAATTTAAAAACTCAGATCTCTGTGATTCAACATAGAGAATATTATAGTATGGCATGATCATAAACCATATCATTCTTCTACATACAAAATAGGGAATACGTAACATGCATCACAGTGATCAAAAGAAACATTATTTTTGCTTTGGTAGAGTAGTTGTTCACCTGACGCAGCCGTGTGAGAAGATCAAATATATGAGCATAATTATTCATCAGTGTATTAGATTCGACATACCTGAAATGGAGAAAGCATACCAACAAAACTAAGCCGAGATTACATAGGCAAACAAAAAATGAAAATATTTGGTTAGGAGTTAGGACTTTTGGAACTGTATTCCGGATTAAAATAGAAGGAAATATCCTATTTTAAAAGAAGAATTTTACTGAGACGAAGAGAAGAAGAATGTGACTCACGTATTAAATTGTGCCTGACTTTCATTGTATAATGACTCATAATAGTCTTGCTCTTTTATATCCAGACAATCCCTTCTCAGTGAGACCTGCAAAGAGAGACCATGAAGAAATAAACTTACTGCCTATCAATGGTAAAAATTCAAGAGTTAACCCCGTGATAAAACAACTTACAATTCTAGGAGGAAGTGCAAGATCAGCAGCCCTGCCTATTTTAGTGCGCCTTAGTAGTATGTTCTTCAGAACTTTGTGTTTAAGCAAGACCATAGCTCTATTACCCCGCCCATAGCTACTTAGAGAGGATTGAATTGGTGTGGAAACATACTAATCAAGATTAAAAGTAAATAAAACAGAACATGTCAACTTTCTACTGAAACACTTTCTACAAAATCATGGACTTGTTTTCTGTCAGTCTTATCCTTTAATATGGTGAGCACAACACAGACTAATGAAATGCAGAACTTACTTTATTCCACCAACAGAAATGTCTAACTGAACTGTGGCTGCAGTCTGGACATTGTTTGGAGCTGTACAAAGGCATCAGGATAACAAACATAGTTGATCTTTTAGTAATAAATCCAGATAACTACATATAAGTCTAACCACTATACACACCTGTGATCAAGGGTCCTGCAATCACAGTCCATGCACAAGTAAAATGAATACGGAGTTATTTGCAGGAACCGTACCTGTATACATGGCATTGCAATTAAGAAATTATAATATCTTCAAAACATAAACTTGATCACCGAACTTTTATAACAAAAAAAGGACCGCAAACTTACCAGAGAATACAGTTCTCCAACACGGTTCTGAATGGGAGTGCCACTTAAAGCCCATTTGTAGGAAGACTCTAAAGCAAGAACTGCTTTTGCTGTGTTACTATGTCTGGACTTTATGTAGTGTGCCTATTATTTACATATTAAAAAAAGTCAATAAAATAGTAGAGTCAAGCCTAAGTGAAGTTCGGTACATTGCAATCAAGATTACAGTTAGTGCTGGCAACAAATGTCAAATTATATTCTATATAAAAGTGACGTTACAAAATTGAAAAATTTTGCATTACGGCTTCAAGCCATAACCATATTTTCTTCATTTTTTATTTTCTATCAAAGAATAAGTCGGCAATAGTCAAGAACAGAGAAATTAGAAACAACAGAAGGATATAAAATGTCTCGATAGATTTTAAAAGAAAAATTACCAGGAGCTCTAAAGCATAACACAATACAATTTGCAACACAACTGACCTCGTCCAATATAATCCGCAGCCATTTAACAGCATGAAGAAGTGACATACCCCTGTGTGTGGCATTTGCATCTTCTGCGTCCATGCTCAGTTCATTTTCACTACAAGACATCTTACTCACACCTTCTTTGTACATCCCTCTAGTGACTTCTGTTTTCTTCTTAACTTGCCTTGATTGTTTTTCCTTAGGAGGCATCATAAACTTCCTGTACTCAGACTCAACAGTAGAGTACGTAGTTATCACAAAATCATAATCCAAGAACTGTTCAATACTCTTCCCTCTCCTTGCCCCATGATAAACGAGCACCTTGGTGCTTCCTTTGATGGTAAACCGATCAATCTCATTAACCCACTGAGTAACAGCGACAACAGGACAAATGACAAGTGTTCCTTTGATCGCAGGCAAGATTCCAGATAAAGAAGGTGAATGCGATAGTATGGGTTCAGCTGGTGCAGAACTACTTTGCATCAATTCACGTTTGGCAAGGACAAGTGCTATTGCTTGAATCGTCTTTCCCATTCCCATTTCATCTGCAAGGATGCCACCTCTAGTATCAGAATTTTCCTGTTTCAAAGCCCAGGCTAACCATTCCTTTTGGTACCTAAGTAAAGGCATAGTCAGATCAGAAGATGCCTCAGCAGTTTCTGTCAATACTTCATTCTGATTATCTAAGTCAGCATCTTCTGAAAAATTCTCATCAATCCATCTTTCTTGGTCATTTTCCCATCTATCAACATCATTTGGTCCTCTATTTTTCACATGAGAACTTCTTGCATTACTGAACTTTGGCTTTTGCCTTTTTCCATGTTCATAATAATCAGAAGTGTCACAACTGCTACTACTTGACCCTGGTTCTTGATTGAAGTTATCTAGCAATCCTGCATGAAATTTTATTTATTGTTTAAGACAAGCTATCAGGATTAATATCTCATTGCAGTATGTAAAGTCTCCGTTTTTGTTCAAAAGATTCCAGGAAATAAATTCCTTGGAAACTTTACTCTGGTTTCATTCACACTGTATCCAATTCCATTGTCAAAGGTTAAACCATAACCTTATGCAGAGGTACACACCATCTCATGGAAATTCATGTGTAAAGATCCTCAAACATTTAAGTGGCGTCATTTTGCTTCAAAATAGAGGAAGTTCACATTCGAAAACCAAGCAGCCCATATCATAAAATGAAAACATTCACTGATTTAACCAGACGAAGACAATATACCTTCGTAACTAGAATTTGAATATACAATAGAATCAGAATCAGAATCAGAATCAGAATCAGAATCAGAAGATAAGGTGTGAATATCTGCATAGTTAACACTGGTGCCTTGGCCATCAGCTTCAGCTTCAGCTACAGGCTGCTGGTCGTTCCCTGTTTTACCAATTCACACACAACAATGACAACCAATCAGTGTTACGAAACCAATCAAACCATTTAACAGCAACAAAGCTTGCTGGTTCAACAAAAAAAAAAAAAAGTTAACATCAAGCACCTTTCATGTTCTCGTTTTCAAACTTTCCATCGCCAAAATTATTTACCAAGAATATAAATAACGCACATTCCGCGTGAAACAAAGCAAAAAAGAAACAAAACAAAAAAGACACGATACATATTCAAGAAACGAACAAAGAAGAAAGGCAAGAGAAAATGACGTCAAAAGTTCGGAACATTCACTTTATTCGGTCACTTTCTCCCATCATCCAGGCACTTTTCTCAGCAAATAAGACAGTCGCAATTCGAAAATCTAAATTCAAACCACACACAGTGGAAAGAAATGATACGAAATAGAAAAACGAAAATTGCGAGAGATAAAGAATATAGGAAACTGTACCATTGGAACGGCGTGGACGAGGATGAAGCACCATTAACGAACGCGACGGAGAGAATTAGGGTTTCGGATTTGAAGAATTCTCAAACGATCAATAGAGGGAGAAAACGATTTGAGCAGTGAAAAAAGAACGCCCACTTTGTGCACAGAGAATGCTGGCAGCGTTTCGGTTTCTGTCACTTAAACGGCGGGAACTAAGTAAGTGCCCTTTTTTTAACTACTACTAAGTGGCCACTGGCCAAGCGTAAGGAGTTCGGTTCCACTGCGGTAAGGACTACCGAAGAGAGTTTGAGTTGGCGCGCTCTGAGCCAATGATTTATTTGACTTTCAATGGGGGCACACGTTGTGAATGAGGGTCTGCGTTCTCAACGGTTAGGGTCTGTTGGTTTATCGTTATGTACTGTGTGAACGGTGGGTTTGCTTTTCCACGTTTTGTCTCGTATGGCGTCGTTCTGATGCATCATCGCTTTTATATCTCCCAACCTCTTCCGAGTTTCAATAATTGCCATATTTGAGTATGACATTCAAATTGTGTGACAGTGCGTGACTTTTCTCTTTACTGCCCTGGTATTTTAATAAATTAATTGCTTAATTAATTACTCTTTTAAACTCCATATTTTTCATTTTGTAATGAGAAAATATTTTATGCATAAATCAATTTTACATTGTTGCCCAATTGAAATTCAATAAAAATTAGAAATGACAGTAGATAAGCGTTGTTTTGACACTAGATAACCATGATAGTATAGATCATTTTTCCTTGTTTAAAAATTATAGTTTCAAATTATTTTACACTAGTATTTTTTGTCGTTGACAAATAAATATACTATTTTAATTTTTAAGACTGGTTTTTAACAAAATCGCACTCCATTAAACAATTTAAAAGTTATTTTAAAAATGCTTTTTTGAGCATAGTTATTTTAACAGTGTTGATGATTCATGAATCTGAAAATAAAATTAACAATTCATGGGGGCCTATGGGAAAATAATTAATTATCATGACGGATTCTCAGCAAATAAATAATTCTATTTTCATACATTTGTGGCAATATTTAGATTTTTCCAATAATTGTTTGCTTGATATAGGCAAGTTTTACCTTAAGTAATGTTCTCCTTTATAATTTGTAGCGATATTTAGATTTTTAAATAACTTTTTTTGCTTGATCTAAACAAGTTTAGCTGTAAATGTTTTTTTTCTATGATTCATGAAAATTTATTAAATTATTATTGTTATTCTAGTGTATCACATAGAGATAGAGATATTCATACATACACATATCCATCAGTTTTGAAGAGAAAGAAAAAATTTTAATAAAAAATTAAAAAATGAGTAGAAAAAATCTAACATCATTAGTGTTCTTGTTGTATAGAAAAAAAAATTATGAAACAAAAATATGTATAATAATATACTTAATTTGAAATTTAATGTAATTCATTATAAAATAATTTATAATTTATTATAGTTAGAGTTGGAGAAAAAAATAATGCATTTTTTACGGTATCAGAAGTTCGATCTGGGCTTCTTCCTGTGAATGGTTTCCACACGCAGCGGAGGTGCGATGGAGGATCGGGTTGAGAGTCTGGAGAAACAGTTGAATGAGTTTCGATCTGAACAAAACAGAATAATGGAAACGATGATGCAAAGGATGGATGAATTAGTAATGCGAATCCCACAACAGGATTCGAGCAGTGGGAACTCGCACATCAACGATCCGAGTGGCGGGCGTCAGTGAGATCCACCTCCAAACAGGGGTGATCTCAATCGTAGAGTGGACATTCCTTCGTTTGATGGCTCGATGCGAGCGGATGGTTGGTTCGAATGGATCGTTATTTTCGCATATCAAAGATTCAGGTGGAAGAGAAACTTGAGTACGCAATGCTTGCACTTCATGGGGAAGCTTTAACATGGTTTGAATGGTGGGAGTCTCAATCCACCTTCCCTTCATGGATTCGTTTTAAACAAGATTTGCTCAAACGATTTGAGCCTGGTGCAGATGCGAATCCTCTTGCGCCATTATTGCAGGTGAGACAGCATGGGTCGGTTATGGAGTATCGGAGAGACTTTGAGATAGCGGCTAGGGCACATAGACATTTGGGGGGAAATACCTTGTTGTGCATGTTCCATGAAGGACTCAAACCCTCGATCAAAGCGGAGATGAGAGTTGCCGAGTTTGAAAACCTCCAGGCGCTGATGGATAGAGCCATGATGTTAGAGTCAAGGAATGAAGCGTGGCGTGCAGAAGGAACGCACCCATGAGGAAGACGAAATGAAAATACTAACCGTTTGGGCTGGAGCGGTGCCAGATCCAATAATTGGGCTCATCCCACTTCACAATCTCCTTCAATAACTAAACAGCCCACATTCATCCCACATAGTAAAACGGAATCCAATACTTCCTCGGTCCCTTCCACCACTAATATCACAAAGCCTTCATCACAATGGATTTCAAATGAGGAATGGAGTGAGAGACAGCGCAAAGGTCTCTGTTTCCGATGCGGGGACAAGTGGAATCCTGGCCACACATGCAAGTTCAGACATCAACAACTCATTCTCCTGGGGGAGGAGGATGAACAACCCGAGGATTGTTGCGAAGATTTGGCCTCGGACGAACCTGTAGTAACCATTAACAGTCTTTCTCTTCGTCTCTCTTCTCTAAGTTATTGGGGACTTACATCACACCAAACTTTGAAGGTGCGAGCTACTATAAACGGTGTTGAGGTGGTCGTGTTGGTTGACCCAGGGGCTGAGGCGAATTTTATTTCATCTTCTCTTGTCTCCATACTGTGTTTGCCATTGGTACACCTGCCTCCTTTCCGAATTGAGGTTGGAAATGGAGCAATAAAGCATGGGTTAGGTGGCTGTGAAAAAGTGGAATTATTGGTACAAGGAATTTCTATTGTGGAGGATTTCTTGGTGATGGAATTGGGACATTTTGAAGTTGTTTTGGGTGCGGGGTGGATCGCTAGTTTGGGCAAATTTGAAGGGGATTATAACGCCTTATCCTTAAGCTGGATGTTAAATGGGAAGAAGGTGACTTTGCATGGTGATCCCTCTTTAGGGAGAAGCCGAGCTAGTGCAAAAGTGACTTTAAATGCCCTTAGAAATAATTAAGAGGGCTTTCTCGTAACCCCTGTGTTCATTGCCGATTCTACAGAAGCCCAATTATCTGTTTCGTCAGCAACTTTGGCAATTTTGCAGCAATTTGAGGATGTCTTTCAGTCCCCATATGGTCTTCCTCCACAAAGAACTCACGATCATGCTATAGTACTAAAAGACAGTGCAGAGATCCCAAACATTAGACCTTACAGATATCCACATTATCAGAAGACAGAAATGGAAAAAATAATCGATGAAATGCTGCAGATTGGGATTATTCGGCCCAGCACAAGTCCCTTCTCGAGCCCGGTAATTCTGGTAAAGAAAAAGGATGGTGGGTGGAGGTTTTGCGTCGACTATAGGGCCCTCAATAAGATCACGGTGCCGGTCAAATTTCCTATTCCTATTATAGAGGAGCTATTGGATGAGCTCGAGGGTGCAACAGTGTTTTCCAAATTGGATCTCAAATCCGGATATCATCAAATTCGAATGAAGGAGGAGGATATTCATAAGACAGCTTTTCGCACCCACGATGGCCATTACGAATTCCTTGTAATGCCTTTTGGCCTCACAAACGCTCCATCTACTTTTCAAACTCTCATGAACACTGTACTTCGTCCGTTCCTCAGAAAATTTGCTCTAGTTTTCTTCGATGACATCCTTATTTATAGCAAGGATCTCATTAGCCACAGAGGTCATTTGCAGAATATTTTTGAGGTACTGAGACAGAACAGTTTATTGGTAAATAAAAAGAAGTGCTGTTTTGAAGCAACGAGTATTGAGTACCTTGGCCACGTTATTTCTGCTGAGGGGGTGGCGGCTGATCCTAAGAAACTCAGAGATATGCTTGACTGGCCTCCACCAAAAGATATTCGCAGCTTGAGGGGTTTCTTGGGCTTAACCGGATATTATCGACGCTTTGTAAAGGGGTATGGTACTATTGCTGCTCCTCTCACCCAACTTCTCAAAAAGGACTCTTTTAATTGGGGTAAGGATGCTGAATCTGCTTTTCAAAAGCTCAAAACAGCTATGGTTTCAGTTCCGGTTTTAGCCGTTCCATGCTTTTCTAAACCTTTCCAGTTGGAAACCGATGCATCCGGAAAGGGAGTGGGTGCTGTCTTGATGCAGGAGGGTCGGCCAATTGCTTTTATGAGCCAAAAACTCTCGAAAACAGCCCAGCAGAAATCTGTCTACGAAAGAGAGTTGATGGCAATTGTTCTAGCTGTTCAAAAGTGGAAACACTATCTCATGGGACAGCAGTTCACAGTTTTTACTGATCAACAGTCCTTGAAGTTTTTATTAGATCAACGTGTAGCAGAAGAAGGCCAGCAGAAATGGTTATCCAAGCTACTGGGATACAATTTTGACATTAAATATAAGGTAGGGACAGAAAACAGGGTGACTGATGCCCTTTCTAGGAAATTTCATTTCTCCTCCCTGTCTTTTTCCATGGCAGCAGAATGGGGTGATATGGAGGCTGAAGTATTGGCTGATGAGAAATTAAATGGGATTATGCAGAAGTTGTTGGTGGGGGAAGAAACTACACCCGGTTTTGCATTAATGAATAGAAAACTCAAATATAAAGGGAGGTTAGTGCTTGCAAAAACCTCTAAATGGAAAAATTCTGATGGAATTTCATAGCTCCAAGCTGGGAGGCCATTCGGGCTTCTTTAGAACTTACAAGAGGATTTCTGCTATCCTTTACTGGGAGGGTATGAAGGCAGCAGTGATGAACTTTGTTAAAGGCTGTGAAATTTGTCAGCAGAACAAGCATTCTACCTTGCAACCTGCTGGTCTCCTACAACCGCTGCCGATTCCTTCCAATGTATGGGCTGACATCTCAATGGATTTCATAAAGGGATTACCCAAAGCCAATGGGATGGATACGATATTTGTAGTGGTGGATCGCATGACTAAATATGCTCATTTCTTCCCACTTTCACATCCCTTTACGGCAAAGGATGTTGTTGTTTTGTTCATTAAGGAAGTGGTACGCCTCCATGGTTTTCCATCGTCAATTGTCTCCGATTGAGACAAAATATTCATGAGTGCTTTCTGGACTGAAGTTTTTAAACAGGCCGGTACTACCTTAAAGATGTCCTCGGCCTATCACCCACAGACCAACGGCCAAACTGAGGCGGTGAATAAATGCTTGGAAACCTACCTGCGATGCTTAACTGGTGCTAAAAGTTAAAGTCTAATCTGCTGAATTTTATTTAAAAATCTTTTGTTAGTCAATGAATTGTTATATACACAAAGAGAAAATATAGGAGAATAATATTTTTTCTAAACAACGTAAATGTTAAGTTAAAAAAAAGTTAATTTTAATTTTAAAATTCAAATTTTGAATTAATTAAGTTTATTCATGTTTAGTGAATTGAAAATACTTAGAATATAATCTATGGTCTACAATTTACATTGTTTACAATCTTCCTTATTCACCTAAGAAAATTGACACAAAATATAATTCAAACCCTCAATTTAAGTAATGACTACTTAATGAACTCAAATTAATTGGATGAATACGTCTCATAACCCAGACACGCACGCACAAACTTTTCTTAAGTTTGAAATTATGGTAAAGTATTATTCTATAATAATCATATCATGAGCTGATGAACTAATATTTTGGTTGACTAAAAGATAATTTGTTAGATTTTGGGGTGGGGCAGGGGGATTGAGGCGATGTAGTGAACTAGTGAAGTAAATTGCAATATTTCATTAACAAGTTTGTTTCGTTTTGGGATCTATAATTTGACGAAGAATTTATCAAAGAAGTATATAAACACATCCATTGATTATATATAATTCAACAAATACTAATGTCCTGGCTGCCGCAGATTTTACAATAAGAGAGAGCGATCATAGCATGCCAACATAGATATAAGATGGTACCAAGGAAATAAGGCTTGAGCTAAGCCTTGAATGGAAATGAATAATTTGTTGTTGACTATGATCTTAGATATTATTAAGGGTGGCTATGGCCTATAGCCCGGCCACAGAGCAAAGCATTACTTGGTATAGGGTACTCATCCCTCCATGAATTTGCAGGAGAATACACACGAAGGTAAAATTGCTGCCCCAAATATTGACGAGCCCAATTCTCTGACCTCACATTCCACATTCCTACGTTGTCCAAAGGTATGTATACTGCACTCCATGATTTGGGATACACCTATACATAATCACAAAAAAATTGAATTATAAAATTGTGCATAATCGCCTATACATAATTTTTACTATGATATACCTGAACTGTGCATCTAGAAATTGTGTCCCTCAAATTGTAATTTAATCTGCTTGCAGCTGACCACTGACCTCCATCCATTCTGAACATATAAAGATGTCATAATGTATATTAGTAACTACAAAAATTCTATTTATGCACTAAAATCAGCCACTAAGACCAATCATCAATGTACTTGTGTATAAATACATGTATGGTTTAATTTATTTTCAATGTATATTTGTATTCTAACATATTTTATACTGATCGCGCTAATTTTGGTAGCTGATTTTGGTGTACATGTAGGATTACTTAAGTAATTATTAGTAAGAAGAGAATATAAATGGTATCATATTTGCAGCAGAAACAGAGAAAATGAAGTTAGTTGGACTTACCCTACAACAAAGAAGTTGTGGCCATCAATATGCCAAGATTGCACATTGTCTTCAGGATTCTCAAACACAACCTCCACATAGCCGCGAAAATCAGCAGCCATGACAGAGGTCTGGAGGTAACCCCCGCCGCCTGTGGGATTATCCGGGATGCTTCCGAGGCTGAACACCCCCGAGATCTTGAAGTAATCCGCCAGCTTCAGTGGCGTATCGGCGGGGATGAACGAAACACTGTTCACAGCATATCTCTGCTTCCCATTGATAACTGGTGCAGAATTTTGAAGCCTGATTGTGCGGGTTGTGTTTATCATACCATAATGATAAGATCCTTGTGGATTAGGCCTTGGTCCACTTGCTGTCAGATTTCGCCTCAGAGAGCGAGCTTGTTCCAGGGACCAATCAATTTGAGTTGTTAGTCCAATAGTGGCAGGACCGGCAACAGTTCCGGCCGAGTTGCTGTATCGGAAAATGGAGGTAGCGTTCAAGACTTGAGAGGTGAATCGAGAGGTGACAACGATGTAGTAGTCTTGAGGTGGTTGATCAGCAGTTACCAACACCGACATACTCTGCCCCAAATGGATGTCAAGCGAGTCATACGTGTTCTGAAGAGTGTGAATGCCTTCCACCTCAACTAGCAGCATCTTATGCCCTTGGATTCTGAAATTGATGGAAGTCCCAATCCCCACGTTTGATATCCTGAATCTGTAAGTTTTTCCTGCCAAACAAGTAAACCAATCAGTTTCTTTATGTCAAGTCTTCTATCTGTCAGCATAAACTTTTGGAGAAATAGTTTTTATACCTTGATCAACTGTAAAGGTGTATCCATTGGAACCGCGACCATTGATGATAAGACCGTCAGGGAAAGGAAGGTCGCTTCCGCCGTCTAAAATTGCTCTCAAATCCTGCAAGAGTCAATACAGATATAACATTACATCGAAGACTTTTTTTTATCTGTTTTAACTTGATGCGTTAGAGGTGCTTACAGTGTGATTTCTCTTGTACCAGTCTCCTGCCAATACGGTGAAATCCCCGGCTGGAGGATCAAACGGTACCGGAATGACAGAGCGACTGTTAATTTTGAAGCCGCCGTAGCCGCCGGCCGCCTTGTGGAATGCGAGGGAGGGAAAGTAGAAGTAGCTGCCAATCTGATCCTTTACTTGAAGAACATAAGTAAAGTTGCTTCCTGGTGGGATTGGACAATTGGTACCATACACTCCATCCTGCCATGAATTTCTTCTCTGCTGCACTCCATTCCTATATACAAATATCACACCATCTTAATATACGAGTGAATGTTAGTGTCTCTGTGTTCTTTCTGTCAAGATAGAATACAAAATACACTAATTTAATGTATTTGTGTCTCTGTATCCCTGTCTCAATGTCCTGTGCATGTAAATAAACGCAGTCAAAGTTCATGATGATGTGCATCAATGCATAGCACCATTTAGTTTAAATTTCTTGTTATTTTCTCTAATCTACAAGAGAAAGCAAAATAGTTTATCCATTTTGCAATCACAAGTGCAAATTGTTTTCAACAATTTTATATTTCAATCAGGTTAAAGAACTACTGTTTGCATCTGAGGAATCAATCAATAACCATAAATCAGATAAGTAAGATAGATAGTTTTAGCAGTTATTAAAATTGAATTTCACTTGCTAGATCTAGTACTAAATGGGGTCACGTCACATGGCATGTTCACCTAATCAACAAACAATGACACATTTTTCTTTTTTGTCCAAAATGGGCATCATTTTCAAACTAACTTTGCAAATGTACTCTCTCAAGGTAATCACAATAATTTGCATCAGAAAGTAATTACAATAATACCAACAAAATAATTTAGAATACTAGTTATCCATATCTGGTTATCAAGAATGGATTAAAGAAGAGAAGTTACCAAGAGATAAGGAAAGGTTCATCTAAGCTATTGTAGACATTGATGATCAAATTATCATTAGTGACAGATTCAATCTGCGGCCCTGGGAACTGCCCATTTATCAATACCCCCTGCCATTTCATTCATGTAACAAACGATGAACAACATTCTTAAACTAACAAAAACAAAACAAAGACTTGCAATAATACATAAATAAAGAAGAAAAATGAAAAAAAGGGTACCTGTTGTTTAACACCAAGAGGATAAATATCTCCATAGGTAACATTCCAAGTGTAGAACCTATAAGGATCTTCACCAATTGAACATGTCACAAGAATCTGCACCACTAACAAGAGACACCACACTCTCATGAAGCAACCCATTTTTTTTTCTCTCTCTCTCTGAAAACCTCTCTCACTAAGATAATGTAACACTAGTTCTCAACTTTGAAGTAATTGAAACCAACAAACAAAACAAAACAAACCAAGCAAGCACTTTTCTTTTGCTTAAAATAATAACACTTTTCTTTTTCCCTTTTGCTTTGGAGCCTAGAGCTTTTCTCCAAAGAAGAAGAGAAGAGAAAAGAAGCAAGCGGTGTCGGTGAGTGTTAGCTTGTTTTTGAGCAGAGAAGTAATGTAATGAAATAATGAAGCAGGGCTAGTTGATGGTTATGTTTATTGAGACTCAGTCTCAGACTCAGAGACTGTTGTGTTGTGCTTGTGTCATGCAATGTAATCTATGATATATGAGCTGTATCCACCATTTCAATATTCTTAAAAAGAGTGTCAGTTCTACACCGAAATTATTGACCCTTGTATTGCACCCATGTTGTTCATCAACAATATTGAAATTGATATCAAACCTGCAACCAAGATAAGAAATAATAATGCATAAATCCTGACAATGATTACTTTTTTATCTAAAAACATAGTAACTCAACTAATATTTTTTTGTATATAAGTAATATGATATGATAAAAAATATTATTTTTATTGATATTTATTAGACTAATTCCTTAAGAAAAGGAAATCAAATATATCAATTTAAAATCACTTAAATAATTACCATTTTGATTAAAGTTACGCTTTCATATATTTGTTAATAATTAATATACAAGAGAAAATCAAATCACAATTGAAAATATCCCTAACATAATGAACAATATATACTTCAAGTATATTTGTTTATTATTTATTTATTTGGCTTTTATAAAAGATTTCGCGTATAACGAAAACTGTAAAATTCCTATAACGATGCAATGATATATATGCCACAGACAAGGAATGACGGAAAGGCACATGCTTTGTTTTGGATGGATGTACATAACTACATATATGCAGAACTTT
>NC_029779.3:29842889-29854033 GCF_000817695.3 Arachis duranensis
TTAAAAATATTGGAACTAAGGAATTGGATGCTTCTGCGAATCTAATCAAATGTTTAGCTTTATTTCTCAGTTTTTTAATTTATATTAAATATAGTATATCTGCTTTTAAATGGATAAGGGGACGCACCAGCTTGATTTATATAACTGGCACTAGTATAGCATGCATATGATTATAGTAACTCCAAATTCGGATTTCTTTCACTAAAAAATAATATATGCACATTGCACATTGGAATCAAAATAAGAGGAAATATTAATATAGTTTTTCTTATTTATTAGACTTATTGATTCGTATTAAATTAAATTATAAAATTAAGCATAGGTCCATGTGCAGTCATTGGGGCGACAAATCTCTGTGACAATGACCGTACCATATATTTACTTCATTTCACACGCTTATTTAATGGATCACCTAACCTAAGCTCTTAAGTCTTAAATTTTTTTGAGAAAAAATCCTGAATCCGCCTCGTGATTATTCTAAAACACGAGGAGGCTCTTAATATATTTTTTTTAATTGTAAAATTAGTTAGTTTTTCCGTTAATATTTCTTTAAATTTTATATTTACATAACAAGTTAAATTATTAATTTGTTTATTAAATATTAATTAAAATTGACAAATTTTTTTATTAGAAATTTTGTTATTATACTAACGAGCTATAACTCAAATGATATAATTTTTTCATATTCACTTAAAAGTCGCAAGTTTGGTTTTGTCAATGAAACTATATAAATCGAAGCTAATGAACTTGATTTATCCTTTCTCTATGTAAATTGAAATAGATGGATTCGATTTACTAGAATAATATGTTGCATTATACAAATCAAAATCAATAGGTTTGATTTACCATATGAGACACAACATGATATAAATCGAAGTTAATGAATTCGATTTATATATATATATATGGAGCCAATGATAATAAATTGAAGCTAATATATTTGAATCAGCTATGAGACTGACCTATATAAATACGAGTAGAAAGTTAAATCCTCATCAAAATGTGACTCATAATGGCTAGTGGGGATATAATTTTTTAGTTCTTATGCATTATATAGGAACGATTAAGAAAAAAATGCGATAGGGAATAAAATTTACTGATAAAAATTCATTGAGAGTATTTATTAAACCTTTTATAAGTTTTGTAGAGTTTCAGAATACTATAATCCAAAAACTGGGTCTGCATGACATGAAACGAGTGGCGAAGTTATTTTATAAAATTTCTATTTCTATTGTATGAGATGGTGTGAAGTACGACTCCTTTGTGATAGACAGTGATGAAGATTTACAAGTTTTGTTTCACTATCGTTGTTAGTTTTTCGAGGTGAGGATCCATGAGCTATTGACCAAGTTTAGAGATGTGGTTTGTAGTTCAAGAGAATCGAACCGCAATCCTCAATCTTTAGCGATGCCATGAGCCTCTAGTTCAATGTCTGATGGTGCCTCTTCATCTGTGTTTGTCATTGCACGTGAGACAATTTTGGTGGCATCTCCATCTTTCGTGGCTGATCTAAACTGCGATGGTGATGGACAAATAGGTGATAATAGATCTTTTCGGTCAGCTTGCTATTACGATGGCCGATACTCTTGATATTATTCTGGTTTTTGGGGATGGTGGAGAACTAGACGGTGTCAAAGATGTACTGCGGGATAATGATGATGATATGGAGTCCACCATGATTGATGAGGAAAGCAATGATGATCTAGGGAGGAGTGCTCCAGTTGGGGGTGAAGGAGCATCTAGTTAAGGAACTCAGCAATATCTCTCGTACTTTTTGACTTTAGACTTGAAGGTCATGACACAACATGGATTACTGAATGTAGCATTTGAATTTTGAACCAAAGATGCATAGGATACCGGAGGTCTAGCTGAGTTCCAAGTTAGTCAGCAGTTTCAAGATAAAGAGGAAGTTGTCTTAATCATGAAGGCTTATAGCATTCTCCACGGGGTCGAGTACAGAGTGCTAGAATCTGATCATGTCAAGTACCATAAAAAGTGTAAAGAGTTTGGCAACGGTTGCATATGGTTGATTTGAATCACTCGTCGCCAGCGAAAGAGTACTTGGGAGGTAAGACGGTATAATAGAACTCATACACATGTCTGACCACGTCGATATCTAGTGATCACAGGATGCTTGATTATCATATTATATCTGCTTTCATACTGCTTATGATAAGAGTTAATGTTGTCGTATCGATCAAGGTTCTACAGAATGCAGCAAAGACACATTTTGAATTTTTACCAACTTACAGAAGGATTTAATTGGCTAAGAAGAAAGCATTTTCGTATATTTGTGGAGATTGAAAAGAGTCATATAATGTACTGGGTGTGCAGACGATGCCAAGTAATGTTACAATGTTAAAGACGAGCCCTGATTCACTATTATCACTAACACTTTTAACCTAAATTAAATTCTAACTAAACTTCTAGTCACTAGTTAATCTAACATTTAAAACTTACAAACCCTAACAGAATCTCTAAACACTATTTTAGCTAACAGTTATTTATAGTTATTATCCTAAGTAGCATTTATAGTTTTAAAATTCTATCAATAAATTACTAAATCACTACTCTAACCACCATTTGTATTTTAAAAATTCTAAGTTCTAACTAACGTTTATAATCATATACTCTAAGCTACTTAATATTACTAACATTTCTAATCTATCTTGAAAAAAAATCACTAACCACTTCATTGATACCACCAGCAATATGAGCAACTTTGTCCAACCGATAGATACAATTCGGATCGTCCTCCATTTTTATAGTTTTGAATCTTGTGGTGTTGTTGCCTAACTTTTCTCTCTAGGGTGCATTTTGAGGGTGCAAGAGATTGTGAATTATAATTCGAAATAACTGAATTCGAATTGTATATATAGGTGTATATATAATAAATCAAACCTACTTCATTCGATTTAGTTATGGTGTACGTAATCTATAAATCGAAGCTATTCTATTCAATTTACTAGGGACTATAAATCGAAGTCACTTGTTTCGATTTACTATGGGGCTAAATTGAATCCTATTATTTTGATTTACTATGTGTTAGCTAATTTCAATGTTTTAACCCTACTAAATTGAAGCTGTATATTTGGATTTATAATTTTTCATGCTAATTTGAATCTTATTTATTCAATTTACTTTGAGAAGGTAAAAATTGAATCTAACATATAAATACAAACAAGACAGTTTGATACGGAACGTAACCCAGGATAAGTTGGAAGATCAAAGAAAGGGACTCCTCTACCTCAATTTGATTTTCTGATGTAACAGTTAAGGGAATCACTCTACCTCACCTGTTAGACCCAAGTTTCTCAAATAAACTCAAAGAAGTTTTCATTCATCAAAATTAAGAAAAAAAGTTGCTACTAGATTTTAGAGGATTTTTATACCTCTTAAGTTTAAAATCCTAACTTAAGTTCACTAGAATAAAAAAAGGGGCCAAATAATAACTGGGCCTAAAACAAACAAAACAACAGAAATAAAATAAACATAAATTAAATTCTAAGAAAGTGATGTCTTTTTAATTCATCTTGACTAATGAGAGACTTCAATGCATCTTGTAAATAGTAAGATGTTTGATTTTTGATAATCGTTAATCATTTGTCTTGCCTAATTCTTGATGCATCTCCTGAACACATGATTTAGCCATGTTTGCAAAACCTTCTTTTATTCTCTTAGTTGTTGCTCTTGTAATTGGACCAATTGGCATATAACAGTTCTCAGTTTGTCCCACAGGGCTCATATCATTCCATCCCTCCTAAAAAAGATTCGTTCTCGAATCTGCATCCAAATCAAAAGGAGATAGGTCAGAGACATTTAAAAGTAGCTGATACATTATACTCACATGGAAGGTCAAGCTTATAAGCATTGTTATTGATTCTTTCGAGTACTTGAAATGGACCATCACCTCTAGGATCTAACTTGGATTTTCTTTGAGTAGAAAACCTCTCCTTTCTCAAATGAACCCATACTCAGTCACCAGGTTCAAAGACAAGTTGTCTTTGACCTTTATTCACCCGTCGAGTGGTCAACTTATTTTTCTTTTCAAGTAACTCACGTGCTTTCAATAGCATTGCTTTAACCTTTTCACCTTTACCTCCTGCATCCAAGCTAACAATACCACTAAAAGGCAAAGGTAATAAGTCCAAAACAGTTAAATGATTAAAACCAAACACAAATTTAAAAGGAGAAAAACTAGTAGAAGAATGAATGGATCGATTATAAGCAAACTCAATAAAAGGTAAACAATTTTTTCAAGTTTTTAAATTCTTACCAACAACAGCACGTAATAAGGTCCCTAATGTTCTATTTACTACTTCAGTTCGACCATCAGTCTGAGGATGACAAGTAGTAGAGTATAATAATTTTATGCCTAATTTACCCCATAAAACTTTCAAAAAATGACTCAAAAATTTTACGTTACGATCAGAAACAATAGTTTGGGGAACACCATGTAAGCGCACAACCTCTCTAAAGAACAGATCAGCAATATTTGTTGCATCATCAGTTTTATGGCATGCAATAAAATAAGCCATTTTACTAAATCTGTCTACCACAACAAAAATGCTATCTCTATCTTTTCTTGTTCGAGGCAAACCAAGAACAAAATTCATAGAAATATCAACCTACGTATGCATAAGAACAGGTAAAGGGGTATACAAATCATGTGGTAAAGACTTAGATTTAGTCTATTTACATGCAATACACTTAGCACAAAATTTTTCAACTTCTTTACGCATGCGTGCCCAGTAAAAATGTTCAAATAACACATCCAATGTCTTATGCACACCAAAGTGACCCATCAAACTCCCATTATGTGATTCAAGAACAAGTAAGTTCCTCATAGAACAAGCAGGCACACAAATTCTATTACCACAAAATAGAAAACCTTCATGTCTATAAAATTTGTTAAATGCACTATGTTCACAAGAGGCATAAATAGCAGAAAAGTCAAAATCAGATGCATATAACTCTTTTAAAAACTCAAATCCTAACAACTTAGAAGTAAATGTAGTAATCAAAGCATACCTTCGAGATAAAGTACCAGCAACGACATTCTCTTTACCTTGTGTAAAGGCAACCACATATGAAAATGTTTCAATAAATTCCACCCATTTAGCATATATTTTATCAAGCTTACCTTGTCCTTTTAAGTACTTCAAAAATTCATGATCCGTGTGAATCACAAACTCCTTAGATAAGAGGTAGTGTTGCCAAACCTCCAAAACCCAAACCAAAGCATATAATTATTTGTCATATGTTGAATATTTACACTGAGCTAAATTCAACGTTTCACTGAAGAAGGTAATGGCTCATTTTTCCTGCATCAAAACAGCACCTATACCAATCCTAGAAGCATCACATTCAATCTTAAAGGTTTTTATCAAAATTAGGTAAAACAAGAATAGGAGCAGAATACAAACAGTATTTTAGGGTATAAAATGTAATTTCTTGTTCCCTTTCCTATTTAAATCCAACATCCTTTTTTATAACATCTGCGAGAGGCGCAGCAATGGTAGAAATTTTTTTTACAAATCTTCTGTATAATCCAACTAACCCATGAAAACTTCTTACCTCATAAGCATTCTTAGGCATTGGCCATTCACGAATAGTCTTTACCTTTTCCTCATCAACTTCAATTCCACTCGCACTCACAACAAAACCAAGAAATATAACCCGATCGATACAAAAAGTATACTTTTTAAGATTGGCATATAATTTTTCTTTTCGAAGCACTTTCAAAACAGCTGAAATATGTGACAAGTGGTCATCCAAATAAGTGCTATAAATGAGAATATCATCAAAATAAACAACAACAAATTTACCCAAAAATTCTCGCAAAACATGGTTCATTAGACGCATAAAAGTACTAGGTGAATTAGTTAGCCCAAAAGGCATTACTAACCACTCATATACCCATATTTTGTTTTAAATGCAGTCTTCCATTCATCCCCTGGTTTCATTCGAATTTGATGATACCCACTTTTCAAATCAATTTCAGTGAATATGCATACACCATATAACTTATCAAGCATGTCATCTAACCTAGGGATAGGATAACGATACTTTACCGTAATTTTATTGACTGCACGACAATCCACACATATTCGTCAAGTACCATCCTTCTTTGGAACCAACAAAACTGGTACAACACATAGACTTATACTCTCCCTGATGTGACCCTTGGCTAATAACTCCTCCACTTACCTTTGAAGCTCCTTTGTCTCTTCAGGATTACTTCTATAGGCTGGTCTATTAGGAATGCTAGCACCAGGAATAAAATCAATTTGGTACTCAATCCCTCGTAATGGAGGCAAACCACATGGCACGTCAGTAGGAAAGACATCGACAAATTCTTGCAACAAAGAGATAAAGTTATTTGACAAATTTGGGTTAAGGTCAGTGTCAGAGAATAAAGTATCCCTAAATCAAACCATAAATAAAACTATCTTGCTTATTAAAGCACTCTTTAAATCTCTCTATTTTGTAAAGAAACACAATTTGCTCTCAACATTCTCAATTTTCTCTGTATTTGAACTACTCTCATGACATGGACTCGTTTCTTTCTTTTCACTCACTTTTAGGTCTTTTGCTATATTCTTTTCTCTCATAGCCTCTTTTCTCTCAGATTTTTCTATGATCTTACATCCCATTTTTTCTTTGGTATCCTGTTGAAGCTTCAACTGGTCAAGGTAAACCTCCTTAGGTGATAAAGGAGCAAGAGTGATCTTATGACCATTAAAATCAATGGAGAACCGATTCGTGTGACCATCATAAAATTCTCGATGGTCGAACTGCCAAGATCTCTCCAATAATAAATGACAATCTTACATTGGTACCACATCACACAAAGCCTCATCAACATACTTGCCAATAGAGAATGCAATTGTCACCTGCTTGTTAACCTTGATCTCACCACTATCATTCAACCATTGCAACGTATATGGTTTAGGATGTAGAATACATGTCGAACCCAATTTCTCTACTATAAGTGTACTAGCCACATTAGTCCAACTTCCGCCATCAATAATCAGACTATACACCTTTCCACCCACCAAGCATCTAGTGTGAAAAAGATTTTAGCGTTGCTCTAGGCTATCTTTTTTCACCTGCAAATTCAAAGCACGTCTAACAATAAGAGATTCACCACGGACTGCATACTCAACATCACCATCAGAACAGTCCTCCAAATGTGGCATACTATTATGATCAGAAGCATCACCATGATCAGAATTAGACACAATATCATCTCCTCTAATGACTATCAATCTCCTATTTGGGAAATCACTAGCATAATGACACATACCATGACAGTTGAAGCATTTAATATCTCGATGCCTAGAAGTAGCAGAAGAATAGTTAGAATTACCTTTCTTCTTCGTAGCATCAAACAACGCATTATGTTCAATACCCGTAGTCTTTGTTGTGTCAGCACTACGAGACTCCCACTTTGGAATAGCATGAGACAATCCTCTTGGTGCTCTTCTTTGTTGTTGCCTCTCCACTTTCATTGCCATACTGACTAAATCCTCCATCTCCACATAATGATATAACTCCACCACATCAGTAATCGCTCTATTCAAACCACCTACAAATCGTGCCATAGTAACCTCAGTGTCCTCTTCTATGTTGACAGTGATCATAAGCATCTCTATTTTCTTATGGTAGTCTTCAACGGGCTTGGAGCCTTTGATAAACCCCATTTGTAGGGTTTATCTTGTATTGATTTTAGGAAATTTTATCACCTTTTACCCACATTTATTCAATGAAATAGCATGATTTTGTATATTCTCCTTTAATTGTGCTTAAGAGTGAAAACATGCTTTTTAGGTCTTAAAATAGCTAAATTTAATTCACATTGATTCCATTAGATGCCTTGATATGTTTGTTAAGTGATTTCAGATTTAGGAGGCAAGGATTGGATCAAGGGAATGAAGAAAGAAAGCATGAAAAGTTGGAGAACTCATGAAGAAATGAAAGAACCGGAAAGTTGTCAAGCCGACCTCTTCGCACTTAAACGACCATAACTTGAGCTACAGAGGTCCAAATGATGCGGTTTCAGTTGGGTTAGAAAGCTAACATCCGGGGCTTCGAAACGATATAAGATTTGTCATAGTTGCTACACGTATGATGGCGCGCACGCGCATAGTATGCGCACGCGCCGTTGCTGCCACCTGGTTCACTTAAAGCAAAACGTGGCCAGCGAATTCTAAAGCCTTGTGGGCCCAATCCAACTCATTTCTGATGCTATTTAAGCCAAGGATTGAAGGGGGAATCAACATACTCTCATGATGTTGTTCTTGTGTTTTGGTGTAGATCTACTTTTGTTCCTTCCTTTCTCTTTCAATTCAATTCAAGGTAAATCATAATAATTGTGTTCCTGTTGATTTGTGTTGTTAATTCCTTTCAATAATTGTTGTTAGATTTTGTTCTTGTTGTTGATTTACTATGTTTTCCTTTTATGCCTTCCAAGTGTTTGATGAAATGCTTGGTTGGATTTTAGAGTAGAGTTTTATGTTCTTGGCTTAGAAAGGTAACTTAGGAACTCTTGAGTTACTAATGTCCAAGTAATTGATGATTGGGATCCATTGACTCTAGTTCTCACTAATTGAATTAGTGGAGAGTTAGGACTTATGGACTAGGATTGATATAGCTCATTTGACTTTCCTTTACTACTAGTTAGAGGATGATTTAATGAGATTAATCCTTGCCAATTCTCATATTGTGGTTAGTGATTAGGATAGAGATCCTTGACCACCAACCCTTGCCAAGACCTTTTTAGGCCTTAGTTTACTTTCTTGCCATTTATCTTTCATGTTTCTTATCAAAACCCCAAAAAAATAACTCATAACCAATAGCAAGACACTTTATTGTAATTCCTAGGGAGAACGACCCGAAGTTTGAATACTTCGGTTTATAAAATTAGGGGTTTGTTACTTGTGACAAACAATCTTTTGTATGAAAGGATTTTTGATTGGGTTAGAAACTATACTTGCAACGAGACTTCAATAGTGAAATTCTATACCGTCAAAAATTCGATCATCAGCCTTGAGTCAGCCGATGTAACTTCTGATGCACTTTCCTGTAGTAGTACGAAGGCACAAATCTTTTCTTCATGAGACGCTTCATAAGATCCCAAGTCTCTATAAGGTGATCATCATTCTGCCATCTTGTCTTCACTAGTTCATCCCACCAAAGCAAGGCATAGTCACAGAATGCAACGGCTGTCAAACGAACCTTCTTTGTCTCAGAGTAATTATGACAAGCAAAATTTTTTTTCACCTTACGTTTTCACTCTAAATAAATTTCAGGGTCATTTCTCTCTTTGAATGGTGGTATTTACATCTTGATGGCATTGATATTACTATCTAGACTTTCATGTTGAGGTGTTATAACCCCATCAGAGTCATCATTAGAAGGCACATGATTCGGACGCCAATTCTGAAAAGGTCCTTGTTTAATATTTCTGGACAGTGTCTGTGTCACCTCTTGCCTCCATGCTTCCAATTCAGTCAAGCAAGTAGTTAAGTGTTAAATGGCCCTTTGCATCAACTCCATGTCAACTAAAGTATCTTCGGAATGAGCAGCCATAATAATGAACCTGTAACAAAAATATTATAGAAAAGACCTCACAATCACTCTCTCACGTGTTTTACTCAAAGATGGACACTCATGTATTTTTAAAATTGACTTTTACCCTCTATTGAACTTACCATTCTTGAATCTCTTTGACCGTTGCACTTTGCACTTTAGAAAGCAAATAAAATAAGGACAGTAGAAAAAATTTGACACAACAATAAGAGATAAAAAATGATCAAAACAAAAGGCAAAAGATACATAATACAAAAATAATAAAAATAATAATAAGAATAATAATAATATTTGTTTCAGAAATTGTTTGTTTGAGATTGGTATATTTTTATAATGAAAAGCAGCATTAATGATAGTAAAGTAACAATAAGAAAGACAAAAGACAAGGCATGACACCAACAAAAAATAATGAGAACAACTTTTTTTTTAAACAAGATCAAAGAACCACAAATATAGATTAATAAGGATTAATCTAATACCTGAAATCTGATACCAAATGATACGGAACATAACCCATAATAAGATAGAAGATTAAAAAAAGGGACTCCTCTACCTCAATTTGATTTTCTGATACAACGGCTAAGAAAATCACTCTATTTCACCTGTTTACACCTAAGTTTTTCAAAGAAACTCAAAAAAGTTTGCATTTATCAAAATTAAAGAAAAAAGTGGCTACCGGATTTTAGAGGATTTTTATACCTCTTAAATTTAAAACCCTAACTCATAAGTTTACTAGAATAAAAAAAAGGGCTAAATCATAACTGGGCCTAAAACAAACAAAATAACAAAAATAAAATAAACATAAATTAAATTCTAAGAAAGTGATGTCTTTTTAATTCATCTTGACTAATGAGAGTCTTCAATGCATCTTGTAAATAGTAAAATGTTTGACTTTTGATAATCATTAATCATTGTCTTACCCAATTCTTGATGCATCTCCTGAGCACATGATTTAGCTATATTTGTAACCTTCTTTTATTCTCTTAGTTGTTGCTCTTGTAATTAAACCAATTGATATATAACAATTCTCAATTTGTCACATACAACTTATATCAGAGTTATGTAATGTTATTGTATTTAGGACATCCATATAATATTGACTTCCATTTGTTTTCTTTTTGTGTTTTGCTCATAAATTTATCCAATGCATATAAAAAGGGTAAAAAAAATAATAAAAAAAATTTCTAAACGGTTTTTAATAATTATACTAAAAGACAATAAAATTCTCAATAAAAAATTATCAATCCTAGTTGGTATTTAATAGACAAATTAATAAATTGACATATTACATAGGCACTATCTGTTAACTTAAGAGAAAATATTGACAGATAAATTAATTAATCTCATAAAATTAAAGATTAACGGCCAAAAATAATTTTTTTTGCTGAATTCTCACGATCCTTTAAAAAAATTGAGTTAAAGATTATCAGTTAAAAAGTTTTTTTTTTATTTACATTCTCATGGTCCTTCAAAAAAATTTCAGTCAAAATGGATATTTATTCTTTTTATTTTTGTATTATTTTAATTATAATATATTAAAAAATAAATAA
>NC_029779.3:29854612-29874758 GCF_000817695.3 Arachis duranensis
AAAAAATGAGAATAAGTTAAAAAAAATTAGTCTTTATTTATATGGTTTAGTACATATTATATATTTTTGTGAGTACTGTACTCTTATTATATGTATAATTATCTTTTTAAAAATTATTTTGTAAAATTATGAATTAAATTTTTTATTTTTACTATTATTTAATTGGTATATTCTATTAATTAATTATTTTACAATTATTTTTAGTTATAAAAAATTAATACTAATTAATTTATGAGTCACTTGTATAAAAGTTTGAAATTTTATTAAGTAACAAAGAAATTAATTTATAAAATTTCTTATAACAATTTTATCTAATAATTAATTTGTCTAATGTAATAAAATTTTAGTAACTAATTTAGTAATTAAAATTTATTAAACATTAAAATTTTCAGGTAAAAATATTTACAAAATTTACTTAATGTATAACTCTTGTTATATTGTTTCATGTATAATAGGTAAATAATTAAATAATAATATATTGTTTAAATCATCAACTATCAACCGCATGAAATGAGAGATTGTGATGGTCATATATTTATTAAAGTAGTTTTTTGGTTATTTATTGGTATTATAATAAAAATTAAAGATAAAAATATTACGGACTCGAAATTTAAATTTAAATTTAAATTTTTAAAAAATACATAAATAGTAGCTTTCTATTTTATTTTTAAAGATTTTATGTTAATAAATAATATTTAAAAATAAAATAATTTAAGGTATATTTAGTAGATAATAAACAGTAGGATGAAAGAAATATTCTTAAGATTAAAGAAAGTTAAAAGACAATTTAAACAATATTGGTCAAGATGAATTTTTAAAATTTAAAATTTTAATATGCGCTTAACTTCTGAAGTAGTTTTTGACGGAAAGTTAAAATAATCACGGACAAATTTTAATATAACTTCCCATCATTCACGTTGTCTTTTAACTCCTACTTTTCTGCAGCACCTTAAAAGCACTCTCTTTAACCACACTATATGAACCCTATCATATGATAGGGTATCCTCCAAACTCAAAATACTGATTTTTTCTTTGTTATTTGTTAGTTTTTTAGTAGATTTTTTCGTGAAACAAAAACATAATAATTCAGAAGAGACCCTTTTAGCAGAACTACGATAACACAGAATATCAACAACAATGAAGAATTTGCAGAAGGTTTGGGTGAAATAAGTCTCAACCAACTGTACCTACCAGAAAAGATTATAATGACCATTTAGTTGTGAAGGTATATGAAATTTCAATTTTTTTACGTGATTTTTTGAATTCTAATATTTAGTTTATTTTTTTTATTCAATTTTATATTAATTGCAGACACTTCTATGGGAGAAATTACAACTAGCAAAAGGACGACAATTTAAGTTTGGCATTTGAAAATGGATGAAAAAGACATTATGGAACTTGATGGGCATGGACAAAGTCGAGATAATGACGTAAATTTATTGATACGATTTCTGGGTGTAATGGCTCGTAGAGCAACGCTGTAAATTGGAAAGGTCTTTGTTGTTGAAAATGTATGATGTGTGATAAATTTAGAGAAACTGGATGAAACTTTAGAGAAAAAACTATGGATATGACAGCTCTATACAAATTTTTGTTATCAAAATACATTGATACAATGCCTAGTTTATTAAAAAGTTTGATTTTTGTTATTAATGTAATATATATAAATATAATTTTAATTTAATAAAATTATTCAATTAGAGTAAATTAGTACAAATTAGTCCTGAATTGTATGTGAAAAATATAGTGAGTTAGCCACAAAAATAGTGTGATTAAATAATCCAACATTAGCCACAAAAAAAATGTGGCTGAAAAACCCGGCCTGCACAAATTAACTACGGATGAAGTGTAGTAGAATTATACTTTTTTATTTAATTATTCTTATTTAGCCACGACATTATGCGTGGACAATGATATACAAATCGTGGCTCTTTGAAGGTCTCCACGATGTTTAAAATTGTGACTAATAACGCTAAAATCGTGGTAAATTAAAAATGCAACCCCCCGATTAGCCACAAATATTCTTTCGTGGCCAATGTATAGTTGCTACGGTTATCTTAGAGTTTAGCCACAATTTTTTTCGTGGCTAAACCTCTTATTTCTTGTAGTGTATATATATATATATATAAAAGAGGAGTGATAGGGTCAGTATTTTTGTTAAATTTCGGTTAGTACTTAATCATCAAAAGAAAATTAAATGATTTTATACTATTATTAAATGATTTTATACTATTAGATATAATCTCACAAAATCGACTGATTTCTAGACTTTTTCTATATATAATTTGTAAAAACTTTGGGAGAGGGCCCTTGCCCCATTGTCAATATAAAAAATAAAGTAAAGGACAAATAGCAAGTCTTTACCTTTTTTTTACGAATATTTTTGTTTTTGATCATTAAAAAATATTTTTAAGTTTCTGACATCCTTAAAAGTTGGACGGATTAATTATTCTGTTCAAATGTCTCCGTCAGATCCAACAGGAAAATCTGACGTGGCTCTCGTAATGCTTGTCACACGTACACGTGTGTCACGCGTATGTGTCACCATGAATTTAGCAAATCCTCATTTCTTTACAAATCCTATACTTTGCATGATTTTTTTCTATTTCTTTCAAGCTATTCTTGTCTTCCAAACTTTAAATCACTCAAACAAACATATCAAGGCATCAATTTTTCTTGCCTTGATATGTTTATTTGAGTGATTTAAAGTTTTGAAGGCAATAATGGCTTGAAAAAAATGGAAAAAAGGCATGCAAAGTGGAGAATTTGTAAAAAAAGGAGGATTTGCTGAATTTATGGTGACTCACGCGTACGCGTGAGTGGAAAGTCTGTCAGGGATCACGCGTACGCGTGACAAGCATTACGGGAGTCATGTTAGATTTTTCCATTCGGTTTGACGGAGACATTTGGACGGAGGGACTGATCCGTCTAACTTTTAAGGACGTCAGGGACTTAAAAATATTTTTTAATGGTTAGAAATAAAAATATCTGCGAAAAAAAGATTAGAGACCTATTTGTCCTTTACTCTAAAAAGTAAAAACCTGCTCCCAGATATAAGAAATTCTGAATTTAAATTTTATTTAAAATTTATTTGAATAATAGGTTATTATATATATATAAAGTAAAATTTAAACTTTTAACATTTATGCAAATGAATGAGTCAATTACTCAATTAAAATTAGTCTTTAATCTGTTAAATAAAAAAATAGTAGAAATCTAAATTGTTTTTTTTATTAAGATCATATAGTCAATCCAATAAAACGAGTTATTAAACAATAATTGAGTAGTCACAAAAAAAAAACAATAATTGAGTAATTTTTGTATAATTCTAAAGTTATAGGTTCAAATTATAAAAATAATCACTGATATAATTATTAGATTAGATTCTATATATTATATTTTTAAGGTGCGACTCTTTTTTAAATCCTGCATTAACCCGGAATGTTTGTGCTTACAGTCAGCCCAAACAAAATGAGGTGACCTAACTAATATTTTGGTCCAATTTATAAGCTCAATTTAATATTCAATATGGTTGATGGTATGGGTAGATTCTCTCCCGTTGAGTCGAGTCTTATAAAGTATTATTAGCTAGGTTCAAAATAATGTATGAATTATGGTTATTCAGGCCGAAATATTTTATAAGATTACATTTTTATGTTGGGTTTGATCATCAATAATACAATTAAGCACTGATAAAAAAAATTAATTATTATACAATTAAGTACCTCTCACATTTTACATCAAAATATGGTGTAGGTTTCATGTCTGAATTGCATGTTCATGTCACTTTTGCATGAAAATTTTCTTCCTTCAAATCTTGTTCCTTCATAGTATATATTTTATTAACCAGATTTACATAAGTCGCAGCATTACAAAGACTGCTCATGAGATTTTAAGATTAATATATAGAAATACGATAATACTAGGAAAAAAAATTAAAATTTGTCTTATGTATTATTTATTAATTTTACTAAAATTAATAAATATTAAATATAGTAAATTCTGACTGTTTTTATCGATTAATTTTTTTTATTTTTTTATCAAACCTTTTTGATAGACATATATATAGGACCCAACTAACAAGTTGTCTAACAATCTAAATATCTTCAACTCGAACAAAATTCCTTCGAAATAAATAAAAATATTTGAGAATCATAATTTCATCACTTAATAAGATACTAAAGTGATGATCAAACACAAACTAATCAGAAGTAAACAATAAAAAAATAGATACTAAAATTTAAACAAATATCCTTTTAACTCTCTTGTCTTACATTATGAAGTTGCACATCTTTAAGGTACCAAATCTTTAGCATTTATATAGTCAGCTAATGTGAACAAAATTAGTAACAAAATATCCATCGCCATATCCATGTAATATGCAAGTTTCAACTACTTGTTGCAATATATATGTATGTGAACACTCAAATTATATTCAAACAGTAAATTTTTTAGTTGAATGCAACCAAACCACCAATCATATATGTATAGAACACATCAATTCTAGCTTTTTATACTCATAACCAAAGAACAAATTGCTTGCTCCATCAAAGTTCAACTTTCTAAAGATGTTGTATTCAAATTCTTTTGTTACTACCATGCATGTTCAAACTCCTTTAACTATTTGTGACTTGATTTTTCTTAATTTATTTGAACAACTTTGACCAATGATCTTTTATTTTCAAACTTCTATTACTTTTATAAAGTGACAATTTAATCACTTTGTATCCAAATTGATTTTTGTTTTTTTCACAATTATATCTTAACTTTACATGTATGTATTATAGTGTAGAGAAAAAAAAAAGAAAAAAGTTTCCCATTTAAAATTACAAAAATATTACACAATTAATTTTTTTAACAAGTTCAAACAAGTCAGCATTTCGTATCCGTATTTTTAACAATTAATTTCTTCTTTCTCCTCTTCTTTCAATATCATCATCATTATTATCACCTCTTCTTCCTCCACCTCCTCTTCTTCCTCCTTCATTATCATGATCACCATCCTCCTCCTCCTCTTCCTCCTCCTTCTTCAACATCGTCATTATCTTCTTCTTCTTCCAAAATGAAATAAGAAAAATCTACAGCATTCTATTTTATACTTTTGCGCAATTCTTCTTCAATGTCGTCGTGGTCTTCTAAAAAATAATAAAAAAAAAACTGTAGCATTATTTTTATGTGTAACGTTTAAAAAGTTTTGATTTCAAAATTAAGAAATTCTTATGTTAAGGTTAAAAAATTTTAGTATTATTTTTTTTATATTTTTTTCAAACAACTTATTTTCTTTTTTTTTTATTATTTTTATAATTTTTTTTTGTTTCACACTTTCATAATTTTTATTTTTTCACCCTTTAAAAAAAAAACAAATAGAAAGAAGGAATAATTATGCAACTTTTTTGTTTCATTTTTTTATTGATCCTTTTTTACTATAAACAAAAAAATGTTAAAAGAAAATTCAGAATTTTAAAAAATTTAGATGTCAAAATTAAAAAAATTTTGTATTACAGTTAAGAAATTTTGGTACATTTTTCACGTGAACAAAAACAAATGTGTGATTTCACTAAGTAGTTTTTGTTGTGTTTGAACTAATTTAATTAGATTTAGTTGATAAAAATACTTAGACATGTATTGAGTCTCTTAAAATTAATAACTTATCACTAACCGCATCATAAAAATAATAACTCATCATATTATTAAAATTGCTTAAGGAATTCAAATCTAGGAAACTGTTATGCTAGAAAGAACATTAATAAACTTCAATTTATTACATTATATATGCGGCATAGCAACTCATGTGTACTAACTAGTATTACAAGGGTGGAATTCATTCAAAAAGAGGCTTAATGCTAAGAAAACGATTAATTAATTAATATAATTAAAACAGTGTCCAATATTTTGAAGTTGAGAAGGGGAACTCTCTTGATGAGGAGCAGTACAAGAACATATATAGGATCTCATAAGCAACAAGGAATCATCAATTGTTGGATTTGAGATCCTTGTCCAGTACAAGAGGGTCTATAATATTTTCTTGAACCCATGACTTGATCAGTTCATAACCATATAAATGTGTTGTCAAATCTAACAACACAAACAGGAGCTGAACCATATACATCATTGTTGTGAATGAATTTGATGAGATGGAAGACCCCAAGTTTTTGGTGGTCATGATCATCTCCTTATCATCAACTGTGCCATTCTCTGCTGCCATAGCCTCTGTAAAATATATATTGCACAAAAGATTTTTATTTTGTAAATTTTATTAAGAAAAAACGTAAACACGTAAAACAATTTTATTTTTTTCAATTTTTTTAAATATTGAAAACAGAATATTAAAAATAAAAATAGATTTTTTTTTTCAAACCTGATAACATTTTCTTTAACAAAGTTTTAAGTAGACTGGAATTCGAATCAAAATATATCCACGAATCATCTACTGAAATAACCCTTGATATGTAGCAATCACATTTGGAACTGCAAATTCTTTATAAAGTTATACTTTCTCTGCCTTAAGAAGCATATAATATACATCCATTTTCAGTTGAAGATATTCTATTGGAAAGTTGGCCCGACAATTTTATAAGTTATTTACAACTTTTTAGTTAAATATTTGAAAGAATTTTAAGTATATCAAGTACATCGCTATTTTAATAATTTTAATGGTTAATATTAATTATAAAAAAATATATAAATATTAATTAAAATTAATGGTTAAGATTACTAAAACACCAATATGTCATATACATCTAAAATTTTTTTAATATTATATTGTTGTAGTAGTATAATGCTAGCAAGGTAGCAACTAGCAACCACTATGCTACGTGTCAAAATCTATCTGGTTCCTAACTTGCATAAGAAATTTAGTTATTATTTTTTTAAATTTAATTTTAATGCAGTATCAATACAAAGTAGTTTTACAGGAATATTCAATTATATAATGTCACATTAAAAAAAATAACTATTATTTATACTGATTGAATAAATAATCATCCAAAAGACGTTTATATAAAAGATGTTTATATAAAAAAAATTATTCTATCAATATATCAAAATTAAACTCTTCTTTTAATTACCCAAATTTAGTATTTTTCAAAACTTATGAGGATCGGCACCAGTGATTGGAGAAGGCTTTGATTTCCAGCTTCAATTTGAAGATAAGGTTGTTCTTCCGTACTACTCCTATATTCTAATTCTATATTTTGATTTCTTATGTTTTGAGCAATTTCATTGGCTACTTCCATGATAAATAATCAGTTTTCAGATGTGAAAACAACATTAGTCAATGGCATCTCCGTACACAAAATCTAAAACCCACCAGTGACTAAGCATCTTAATTAATGATATGTTTCAGATCCAAAAATACCTCATTGAGTAGTTATTATGAAACTATCTCCTGGCTTATGTGCTGCTTTATCATTTCATTAGTTCCAAAATTAGATTTTTAGAGTAATTATTCTCCAAATTAAAATAACAACAAATAGAGAGAGGTGCAAAGAGATAAAGGAAAAAAAAAAACCCTTAAAATATGAATCCAATAGTGTTGAAATTTGGCATACAAGAGGAATATTCATAGAATCACAGAAATTGAAAAGGAGCATAAAAAAGTATCTGAAAGCAACAACAACTAATAACTAATAAGCCATTTGTATTGGTTATGATGGGTTTCGGAAGGATGCAGCTAATATAGCTGTCAAAGTTGATTATTGATTGATAGAATAATAATGGGTCACTTTATTTGAAAACCTATAAATAAAACATGTATTGGATCGGATCAATCAAAGTTAGAGTTTCTATGAACAAAATCCGAAACACACCCATCAATGCCAACATACAAAAGTTTGTAGCTTTGGAATTTCACAGGTTCAAAAGTCCTTTGATTAAGAGATCTAAGCCATTTCTTAGTGATAATTAGCATAAAAATAAGCCACTTAAAATTTATATTTTCAGTTCATATCAAAATCTAACAACCTTACTTGCTTTTTATTTAGATGAAAAATAAGAACCGAAAAGAAGAGAATACATAATCCATAATAAAATTATATATGGAATGAATCAACAACATGAATAAGAAGAAATAATTAAAGAAGCATACCAATGAACTCACTCAGAGAATGAAGCAGATGATGAAGGCTAAAAACATAGCCAAGTTCATGTCTTCATGAGTTCAGAAACAAAGTGGGTTGGCACTTGTCCCTTCAAGATCTAATTCAGCTCCTTTCCTCACTGAGAAAAGAAAAAAGAGCATTGGTCTTATATAACCATAAAGTTAGAAAATATGAAAAAAGAAAAAAGAAGAAGGTGTCATGTTCATTGAACCTAGACAGAAAATAGTCCTAGGGAAAAATTAAACATCATGGTTCGAGGAGAAGCTAAGTTGTAAAAAAGGTTTGGTATGGGTATGCACACAGCATCTGTCTAACGTTTTAAGGAAAAGAACAAAACCAAAAAGCATACAGCATCACCATCATTAACAATGCAATATAGTAATGTTCCCTTTCCCATGTGTAAAGGACAGTATTATATATTCTTCATATAATAATGTCTCTTTAATTAAGTTGTTAATGAATCTAAAAAATATAACAGACAATTATTATTATGAGAAGGTAATCTACTATTTATAAATGAAAATTTCTCTATTGGTATTTACTTATTTTTTATTAGAATATCATTTTTGTAAATTAAAAATAGTACAAAATAATTTTATTATTTCTAAAATTTAAACTCAAAGTTATAACTAAGAAACTAAAACACTAAGTTATATATAATGTTTTTGTGTGATGTCACATTTTGTCACTATTTAATTAGATAGTGATTTATATGCAATTTTATTCATTCACTTTTCAGACTTTTAAATTAAACAGGTGTATAAATAAAACAATATTTTTAGAATTGCAAAAAGAAAAATTACTTACTAAATATAATGGTGTTTTCAGTATCATTCAAAGGCCACTTCTTTGATTGCCACTATTTTCATTTGATTTTTTTTTTCTTTGGCTGACATACACACTAGTAGCTAAACTAGTTAAACTATGTTCTTTTTTCTGGGGCTCAACGAAGATGTAAGAATATTTATGAATAAACCCCAAGAGAGGCGTCATTCCCTCTCTTCCATCTTTTTTTTGGACAGTTCCTCTTTTCCAAATTCCCCAGAGGCAAACAATATAGTAATTGATGATGAAGTAATATATATAATTGCTTTATTTTTATTATTTGACTTTAATTTTTATATATTGGTAGTATAACAAATTTTATATAATCATCCAATCATATTTATATATTTAAGTTAATAGTCAAAATCGTTTCTAAAAGATATTTCGATCTCCATTTTCGTCCCCAAAAAATAAAATTAATCAAAATCGTCCCCGAAAGATGACGGACATGATCACATTCGTCCTTCCGTCATCTCTTTCGCTGAGGTGGCTAACATTGTGTGACGTGTTCCGTTAACTGCCAGCGTGACAGACGCCTAGGTGTACGTTGTTGTTGCTGACAAGGTAAGTATGTTAAAACAATTCAAATCAGTCCGTTGGTTGATGAACACTAATCCTAAATTCGATGATAAATAAATCACGGCCAACAATCATAGGGCCATATAGTTGGGTAGAACTTGGAATTGTTGGGTCCCCGGGAGGACGAAGATAGGATATGGAGGTCGTAGTGGTGGTGTATCGTTTCTGTCGCACGACAGTAATGGTTCCAGCGCTTCAATGCGAATGGGGAGGAAGACTCATGAGGAATCATGTTTCTGCGGATTGAAGGCTGTGATAAAAAAATCTGGGATAGCAGTGAACCCATATAGATTATTCCATGCATGTTCAAGGTACCGGATGAGTGGTGTTAAAAAAGTTAAAGGTTTTTCATCTTGTTTTGTGTTATTGGGTGTTTTTCATTGTTTTCTTTTTTGCTTTTTTAATTTGCAGAAGGGCAGTCACTGTAATTACTTTAAGTGGGTTGATGATGATGACTATCAAGGAGTGGTTGAAAGTGGTACAAATAAAGATTATAGAGCTGATTTGCAGGTTGAAAGTGACTATGAGGAATGGAGGGTGAAGGTGGTATGGAGATTGGACAGCTTGAAAGTTAAAGTTAGATCTTTGAAACTACTAATAATTTTCATGTTTGTGATAGTTGTAATTAATGTGATCATTTGTGATACTTACAAAAAGGCTACACCAAAAGAGAAGGGCACATACAACTTTTAGATTACGGATAACCACAATGTTTAATATAGTACTTCATTTACCCTATATAAAAAACATAAAGCAGCCCCATACAAAAGAAAATTCAAGCAGAACACATTACTTTCTAATCAAAGTGTTTTATCATTCTTCCTTGGGTGCTTGAAGCCTGGAGTAGGTACAAAAGTCATAAAGTTGGCCAACTTCTTAGCAGTTACAGAACTTGTCCATTTGATAGTCTCAGCAGAGATAGCCACTGGTGTAGCTACAGTAGGTTTAGGGAGGACGTGGCTCTTACTTTTCCTTTAATCACTTGTAATTTAGGTGGCCTAGCTACCACTTGATCCTACCTAAGCCAATACCAAATGCACTTGTTAGCTGATAAAATAAAGGTGTTATTTTTTACAATTGAGTTGTGATTATACAACCTGTTGTGTATCTTGGGTTGGTAGAATGCTTTCAGATTGGCTGATATCAATATCTGTGGGAGGCTGGATGGGTGATGAAAGTGCAGGCAATGGTGCTATTGCTTCTGGAGCATTATCATGTTCAATAGGGACAACATTGACTTCATGGTCAGCACCATTTGCAACAGGAGCAACAACTGCCAGTTGCAGTTGCATTTGCCTGGCATGTTTTTCAGCATCCACAACTTTCTTCTTTGCACAGCCTCTTTTGTTGTGGCCAATCTCACCACAATACATGGATCTAACTGGGTTGTACTTTCTCTTCATCTTTGTCTTTGATCCAGTTGGTTGTTCATCATTCTCCCTTCTCCTTTTCTTTGTCGGTCTTCCAGGTTTGAGTTTGAATGGGGGATGGGACTGGATCAGGATGTGGTGTTTTTTCCCAAAGATCCTATTCTTTAACCGAATTGACGTTGAAATAATAAGTCCTCTTATACGCTTCTATCTTCAGCCAGTCATGACAGTACTCTTCAGCCCTTTTGTCATTCTTATCTTGTATTGCTGATATTGCATGCATACACGACATACCTTTTAAAACAAATTAAATGATTAATTAAAATGTGTAACATGAACAAAGATAACTTAACTAAGTGTTGAAGTTGTTACCTGTGAGTTGCCAAAACCTACAAGTGCATGTGTGCTTTTACAAGTCAACAACCATATTGGTTGGCTAGCCATGCACTTCGTACAATTCTTCTTTTGTGCTTGATTTTTGCATTGAATGACTCACATGCGTTGTTGCATATGTTATCCACTTTTGGAACTTCACTAAAATGTGCTTTTGTTCATGCATTTTTCGGCCATTTGTCAAGATACTCCCAAACTTTCTCGTTGATCAACTTAACTATGTTCATGTTTCTATTAAACTCATTTGTTGTCTTCGACCGAGCATATTTTCACACCAAATCTTTTAACTCATAGCTTGACCACTGTTTTGAGAAATTGTGCCAAAAATGCCACACGCAGAAGCGATGGTGAACCCTTGGATACACCTCCTGAATTGCAGGGATTAAACCCTTCAGGAAAGACAACCCACGAAAAGATAGTAAATCAAAATAGTCCCTCAATAATTTTCATTAAATCAAATTACCCCTTAGAACGTATAATCATGAAATAATTTCATCCTTACTTTCTGCATGTCTGAGATGAAGCACCATTTGTTCTCTTTGTAGTCTCCTAGATCATTGTGAAGTATCTCAAGGAACCACTGTCAATTATCTTTATTTTCCACACTGACAACAGCATAAGTAATCACAAAGATGTGATTCTTAGCATCTTGTCCACATGCTATCAGAATTTGACCCCCATGCAATGTCTTTAGAAACACTCCATCCAGTTCTATTAAAGGTCTACAACCTGCCTTAAACCCCATCTTGCAGGCATCAAGACAGACATAGAATCGATCAAACAGGGGAGAGCTCTCGGACATGGTGATGACACCAACTTGTATTATGGATCCCGGGTTGCTAGTCAGTAGCTCATTAGCATAGTCCTACACTAATCCGTACTGTGCTATCTCATCACCTTCCACAACCTTTCTAGTAGCTTTCAAGACTCTAGTAATACATGTGCTATTCAAATACACATTACACTTTCTTACAAATCAGTCATAAATCTCTCGATGCTTAATAGTGGGATGTTTTCTAAGTTTAGGTACTAGTTTACTAAGAGTCCAGATTTGGGTGGCAGATCTATTCTTCCTCCTTCTTGGACAGATGTGACTATCAACTAGAGTTTTAATTTTTCAAGACCCGTCTTGTTTGTTACATGCACAATATACAACCCATGGACAATTTTCAGTCTTACAAATATCTCTAACTCTAACCTTATCGTTTTTTATGAATAAAATATTTCTACCCCACTGAATTGTGTAATCCCTAGTAGCTTGCATAAATTCAGCTTTTGACTTAAATATCATACTCACATCAAATTTCAATAGTCCAAACTTGATTTTCTCATTAAATTAAGAATATACAGTTGGTGATTCTTCATCAGAGTCCAACTATTTACCAGAATTTTCTGAATGTCATGAGTCAGCATCTGAGGCACCTTCAAGGTCTTCATCATCCTCATCTAAATCTGCCAAGAAAAAATTCAACACATAAGCTACCCTAAACATTTTCCAAATAAATCAATTAACCAATAACCCTAAGGAAGTAAACATACCAGAGTCAGAGCTTTGTTCATCTTCAGACCCCTCATAGCTAGAGTAATCAATTTCTATTTCTTTATCTCCTAATATGGTCTTAGGAGGTTTATGCTTCTCTCTGACCTCAGATTTAATGTCCTTTTCTTGCACCACTTTTTCTATTGTCAGTGTCACTATCACTGTCACTACTATACAGATTGTCTCCTAGAACTTTAGGAGACTTATACAGTTCATCTTCAGCACTCTCATATGAGTCATGAGAGTCACTGTCTTCTTCCTGGATGGGAGCTTTTTTCACAAGTCTTCCAAATCTGGTCAGTCTGCAACCACTGCTACCTTCTTTGTTCTTATTACCTTGTGAGTTCTTGGCTGTTTGAGATGGTGTATTAGATTGACGTGGAACTGTATTAGCCTGAGGGGTGGTCCTTTTGTCCTGAGGGTGGGGTTTGGTGGGCTATAAAGGAGTCTTTATGGGCTAAGATGTAGCCTGGATGGGCTTATGGGCTTGTTTAGTGGGCTAAGAATTGGGCTTTATAGTTGATTTCTTGGGTTGAGAATTGGGCTTCACAGTTAGTTTGTTGGGCTGAGAATTGGGATGTGAGGTTGGTTTAGTGGGCTGAGGGGTTGTTTGTTGGACTGAGGGTGACTTGTAGTGGGCATCTTAGCAGGTTCAGAATGACGCTTCTTAGCTTGGAAAGAGTTCTTCTACTTGCTACTTTCTACTTCTACATTGACTATATCCTCCTCCATGTTGTCTATTATACATGGCTGTGAAATACAGTTCTCAAGATAAACATTGATCACATGTTGATTTCTCCTACAATCCTAGCACATTGCAAGCAAATTTGCATCTGTGACTAAGCTTCTCAACCCAAATGAAAGGAGAACTCCAGGAGCTTTCCACCAACCGTTTCTAGCTTCATGTATCCTAACTCCTTATAGTAGCCCCTTACAAAGAACACATCAAGTGTGTCGTCATCAACACCTATCAAGACTTTCATATTGCCAGGTTCATATATCATGTCTCCATCAATCGACTTTTTAAATAATCTACCATGATGAAACACAAATATCATGGGAGGACCTTCCATTTACAATACCAGAGACAAAAATACCATTAACCAAACACACTTGCATCAGCTAGCTAGCTATTCCCAATCATAGGAAAACATTCCCTAAACCCGCAACAAACGAATAGAAACATCACTAAAATGAAACACCCCTAACTAAAAATATCACAAAGCCAGTAAAAGCAAAGCATTCTAATACACTCGTATCATATAAGAATAGTCATACATACTCTTAGTCACCCCAAACCCTACCTTGACTCAGAGGAACACATGAGTCATGCCACTAGAAAGACATCACGCAACAGAATAACTCAAAAAACATGAAAAAGATTTCATCCTTACCTCTAACCGTCGCGATGGCTTCCTCCACTATCAATGTTGCTCCAGGAGACGATCAACTCTGTATTCAGTACCGATATCTCTTCTGTTTTAATCATCTTCCAACACTAACAAAGGTTGATAGCGTGGTTTAAATGTTGGGTCAAAGGCTTAGGGCATAACTTGAGGGAGACGATACGTTTTGGAGCGAAACAGAGAGAGATAGTTGTTAATAGAGGGGGTGATGCTTTGCAACGTTTTGAATCTCTTCTAGACATTAAACGACGTCGCATCAAGACCTGGAGCCCATTGAATCAAAACTGCATCGTTTTGTTAGAATGCCACAGTGCCAATTAATGGAACACGTCACCGAACGTTAGCCACCTCAGCGCAGGAGATGACGGAAGGACGAACGTGATCATGTCCGTTATCTTTCGAAAACGATTTTGATCAACTTTATCTTTCGGAGACGATTTTGACTATTAACTCTTATATATTTAGATGTTTTTAAGTAGTAAGTTTAAAAAATTAGTTAATTGTACTAATCTGACAATATACAATTAGTTTTTTTTTTTTGAAAAAAAAATATATTTATAGTGTATGAAAATTAAATTATTATTGTTGTTATTGTTGTTCTTTAAATGAAGAACGTTCACATGTTGAAGTATCCTTTGAATTATTGAAGAGTTATGTCATAAGATGATAAGAATAAGATAGGTCAATAGGAGGGTGATGAGCCGCTAAGAGAGAATAAGATATTTGTAATAAGTATAGCCGTAAGGTATGATAAAATTGGTATAAAATAATTAATATTTTGTTGGAATATAATATATGTAATTAACAAAAAGAAAATAAATATCTAAAGTGATTAACGCTTTTGAAGGCAAAAGTTATTTATATATAGTAAACAACTAAACACGTAAAAGATTTTAGATATTTAATTTTATCATGTATAATAAATATGGGCATACAAATAAATTTTAAGCAATTTTTATACTATTCTTTAAAATGCTGGTCATTTTTCCCTAATGTTTTCCGATACTTATTTTAAGCGGATAAACGAGCTAATTATTTGACCAAGTTAAGTGGGTTAGTTTATAACAAGCTTTATTTATGTTTTTTCCCCTCCCATTGAGTATCCATCAGCCACAGCAGATTCCAAATTGTTCAAATGTCACACCAAGATGGTCATGCAAATAAAGCAACCAGTCTCAAACCAAAAACATTAATATTTGATTCTTTCATATCAATATTTTGTTGGGAAAAAAGTAGTGGTTTCATGTCACTTCTCTTGATTTAATTTTACTTTTTAAGACCAATGTTGCAATATCAACATGTGAACTCACAAGTCACTCACCAAAAAAATTGTGGACTCTCAAGTCACCAAGAACATTCTATTGCAGCAGCAGCTGGCATCTCTGCAATGAGTGCATGTCACAAACATAATTTTTTATTCGTTCTGTATATTAAAATTAGAATACCTTAAGAATATTCTTTAAGAATTTAGAATTAAATTATTTTTATAATATGTATTCTTTGCGTATAACTTTTAAAAATTAGCCTTTTTTTTAATTTTTAGAATTTTATAAAAAAATAAAATTCTATTTTTCATTTTCACTTCTTATTTTCTATTTTCTCTTCACAAAATTTAAAAATAAAAATACAAACCAAACACAAAATGTCTTTTAGATAACTGTTGCATTTTTTCCAGAAGAATCAAGAGAATACAAGATGAATCAAGACAAACACATTAGATGCGAACCAATCAACCAATGCATCATGTTATTATTGATCATAATGGGCTGAGAGACTTCACTGTGAAGCAATGGATTGGTGGCATGCATGTTTTTTGTCCTTCTCTTTTTTAATTCTTTTTGTCAAGGTTGACATTGTAATAGAATGGATACTATTTGTCTAGCATAGCATTTGAGAATAAGAATAGTTTCAAACTTTCAATTCATGAACAGAGACATAATTGATCATGAGGTGTTACAGTTAAGAATCAAGGCAAGGTATGAGATGCTAACAAATCATGTTTTTACTGATTATGGTGAATTCACTATGAAACAAAGAATACGTTAGCAGATTTTTTCATTTTACATTCACTGTTGCTCTTGTTTATGCTTTTTAATGCTATAGAATTGAAGCTATACTACATATTACATACATGTTTAAAACCTTATACCTCTGTTCATTCTTTTGCAATGTCTAAGATCACAATCGACCGTTTGCATCGCTGTATTGTATGTTCAGACCATCAGTTAGCTCCGAATGCTCTTGGAAATTCCGGCATTTTAGGCTTGAGTATGATGATATCCATTGAAAATTCAGCAATAAACACGGATAGCTGTGACTCATATGGTTGTATCCATAGGATAGCAGCCCAGCACCCGAAGAAATGTGGCGAATTCCTGTAGGGACATTTAACAATATTTGATATACGCTTAGGAACTCATGACAAAAATAGTTGGAAGATTTAATATTTGATATACAGGTGGTTGAAAAGAGGGAAAATTCAACAAAAAGTATAGAACAGAATGCTTGAGAAAGTGTGTGTGCATGTGCATTAGCATGTTAGATCCTACAGGAAAAAGAGAGAACAGAATCTTAGTCCAAAAGATCTAAACACTTGAACAGGATTTTGGCCATGGCTCTTTCAGAAGGAAGGTTTTATAAGGGACAAAAGCAAATAGAAGAATTAAGAGACAGATTTCAGATCATGAATAAGATGACAAAGAACAAACCTGCAGATGTCCTAAAGCGGTTTGTGCTCGGGGCTCAGTCATAGACGCCTCAAAATCAATGTAGAAAAGGTAGTCGAAATACCTAAATAAAAAAGTAACATGTTATCTCAATTTCTTGCATCAGGATAGGGAAATATGTAGTTTCAGAAATCTCTGAATGACTTTATCCTCGGCTAGAATAGGAAATGAAAAGGAAAAAAATCATAACTCACTTGGCACTCCCAGTGTTCGAATCATCAACAACTCTTAATGGCCGATTTCGTTGTGGGCGACTTTCAATCTGATTTTACAATAATACATATCATTGATCTTCATGTATTTATTAAGAATTGAGCCAGACTAAGAAAAAGAAGCTTCTTCTGTTATTATACCTTGGTTAAGTTTATATCTCTTAAGGCAAATACTGCCAACGCCTTAAACAGTACCCCAGGACCCTCGTCCAGTGTAAACACAATGCTTGTCTGGAATTTTCTAATGATGAGTCGATTCAAGAAAATCTTGTAACATGGTTAAGATACAACTTCATAGGTCAAAAGTTTACCTTAAATAGCTTATCAGATTTCGGAATTATTGGATCCCTGGCAAGCACGAGATAACGACTGATGATTTCACCATCGTCCTGCATAAGACATTGGAATTTTGAAAAAACACAAGCATTTTCATTTAAACCAACCTGACTTGGTAAGGAGTTTTACCTGAACTTTTTCTGCAAGCACATTAAGACCATAAATTTCTGCAGCTCGAATGCTTGCAATTGCACCGGCATCATATAGACCATCCAAAGCTACATGCTAATGTCATGCACACATTAAAAGGGGGAAAATTAAACAATTTTTTTTTTCTCTAATAATGCATTAGAAAACGTAGAAGTCACGAAAAATATGTTGTCAGATTACCTGAGCAGCACCAGCTGTATCGTCAACATTTTCTCTGGCAACACCTAGTTTAGTCAAGAAATTATCACTCAATTCAAGTGCCTGCATGATGAATCAATGACAATAAATATAAAAGGAATAAGTAATTAAGTATCGATGACACTGAATGCCTGAAACCGCACCCCACTAAAAGAAACATCTCTTTCTTTCTTGTATCGCATAGGATCAGATGCAAAAGCAATTCCATAAATGGAAAAAAGAATATAGCCAAACCTGGGAATGACTTAGAACTCGTTTCAAGTACTCTACTCTGACACCTGGCAAAGCTAAAAGTGAGAGATTAGTAGCCAACTGCACCTCAGCAACAATGTGCAGCCTATGACGAAGAAGTAAATCATAGTTTCGATGGATGCTTCCCCCGGATGAATTCTCTATTGGAACAACAACTTTGTCAGCAATCCACAATTCAACAGCCTGTCAAAATATTTTTATAGAAGTTAACTAGGTTATAAGAAAGATATTGATGGCCATAAGACAATAGTCCTTGCTTATACATGATAAAATACATGCGCGTGCACGAACACAAACACAAGGAATTCGGCTTTAGCTAAACTACTGCATAAAGAATATTACAGATTATTTCAAACCTTAAAGGCAGCTTCATAATCATGGCAAGGAACTGTTTCACAATTAGGATACACTTTGTGTGCAGCATCCTCGCTGTATGATCCAGGTATTCCCTAATTCAATAATCCAAGCAAATGATGAAACATGATCATCAAATCACAAAGTAGAAACAAACATACACATCATACCTTATATGATATTCGCACTTTAGCACTATCATCGGAAGCAGCCACAATATCGGATATGGACAAAGGCTCTACATTTAGAGACAAAATCAGTAGTTGTAAATTATGTGATCCAAAAGTATAACTCATAGGTCATGGCAAATTACATAACATGGGAATGCATATGGCAACATGACAAAATAAAATAAAACAACAGCACAGGATGAGTAACTTTCTAAACAGTTACAACTAGACAGATTCCAACGGCACAACTCCTGATACAAGTTGATCAAATGTTTTCTAACATATACATTCATTCTGAACAATGTTTTCCAGAATTCAGGAGAACAACAACAATGAGAAACATAAGACCGGTTGAATGAAATACCAACAATGACTTGGGAGTACTAACTGGTCTATCCCCTTCACCAACGCCACAACCAACCCTGCATATAATCGCCCTGCTTTGCTTTAACAACTAGCTTTAAAAAACAACATGGGGGGAAGTTAATCTTTTATTCCGCTCTATAGCTAGGAAATGTTAACAAACTCAATTAACAGTGTGAAATCAAACCAGAAAAGATAAATTACACAAAACAAGTCTTTATTCATTCAGCAATGCAGAGCAAGCAAGCACCAATGGAATAAAGAAATTAAATAATTCAATTATATGGATAATTATGCTCATAAACATTTAACAGGATCTGTTATCTTGAACAGACTGAAAATGGAAACAAACACTAAAGAAAATAAGAAAACTCACTTGGAAGAGAACCCAAATCCTTATGCAATCCCTGAGATACAACATCACCACCCAATTGATCATTATGAACAACATGCTGTACCATTATCCTAGCTGGCTTCCATGGATTCTCAACATGCAACACAGAAACCCCACCAAGGAGGAACCGCCATTTGGTTGTTGCTGCTCTCTTGTGATGATAATTCTCCAAACTTAATCCAAAATCACTGTTCTTCACCCTCAACAAGGTGTTACAACAACAAAGTTGGAAACTTGCAAGCCCTGATAGAGCAAGAGACGATGCCACAGCCATGGAGGGTCAATGGCTTCCTATGTTTTCTCTGCAGAGGGCGTTTGTGTGCGCTTTTGCTCTCTGAAACCGTTATAGGCTTGTAGCATGTGAAGTACAACTACCACAAAAGGGGACAAAATCTAGAGATAAAAATATTATTTTCTGTAAACCCAAAAATCAAAGACAAGATTTTTGGGCCAATGAATGAAGCAAAGGACTTAACTTCAGCTTGTGTTGGGATTTTTAAAAAAAACGGCGATTTTTGGAGCTTAATAAGTTCTCATCTTAATTTGGAGTGGAAGAAAAAAAACAACAAATCTCTTTGTTCTTCTTAAAAAATTTTCTAATTAAAATGTAAGTTTTGGTGTATTATCAATATAAAAAATGTTTTATACGAATATCTACTTCTAAGTCTATAAGTATATTAATAAAAATGTGTTCAAATAAGTAATAACCAAGTACTTTATAAATCTTAAAAGTAAAGAATATATGATCAATAAATAATAGTATAAGATTATTTTATGCT
>NC_029779.3:29874768-29879931 GCF_000817695.3 Arachis duranensis
TTTCAATTTTGAATTATTATGTCTTTGAACAAAAGAGAAAAAAAATAGTAAAATTCAGACTTTACATGTGGTGAATGAATATCTTTCCGTATCAGTTATAGTAAAATTTCAGATACAGTTAATTTCATATAAAATTAATAATTGAGAGCTGTTAAATAATAATTTAGTCAAATTTGTCAAATTATTTAACGATTTTCAACTATCAACTTCACATAAAATTAATTATACATGAGTTTCAACCAATAATTATTAGTAGAAGGTTAATGGTTATAACCTTTGAATCAAAGTTTAACCATTTTTAGCTACTAAAATGCATAGCTCTTTATCAATATTAGAGTCCTTTCACCAGTTACTATGAAAGAGTTTTGTTTCTTCCCTCTTTTGTTGGTTTGAAGTGTTTTTTTATTTCTTTATTAGTCTATGTAAAAGAAATATAATCGAGTTTTTTTTTTTATGTATATTTGGGCTTATAATTGCTGTTGACCTGCAAATAGTTGGATGCACGAGTTAACAGAACAACAATGTGACATAAAACATAAGAAAATATAATGATCAAGCCCTTTAACTAATTGTTTAATGTTGAAGAGTTCTTTCTTATAAAAAAACAAATCTGGAAGAGTTCATTTTATTTTGGTAAATTAATAACGTTGAAGAGTATATTTTTTTACTTTAACAAATAAATATATAACTAAAGCATTAAAAATTTAAACTTTATATTTTTATATAAATTTTTTTAATTAATAACATTAGTATATAAGGACGAATCCAAGTGTTATCTTGTGAGAGGCAAGCGCTTTTATTAGGATTTAATTTTTTTTAGTAGTACATGATAATTATATTTATTTGTTTTTATTGTGTTATTAAATTTGATTCTATTATATTAAATTATCATGAAAATTATATATATTTTGTCCTAATATATTAAATTTTTTAGATCCGTCACAGTTACAGCATGTGCCCTTAAATTAGAAATAATTATACCTTTTTCATAATTCAGAAGTATGCATATTCTTAACTTTAATTTTATATGTATATAGTTTTGTGCCTCTATAAAATGTAAAATTGGCATGAGCTCAGATCTTGGTTGATATCTACAATGGATGGAATGAATAATTAATACAATGAATGAACACAACCACCAAAACTTTGTCTAACATGAAAGTGATAGCTATTGACCTCTCCCCAGGAAGGCTCACAAGTCCAAACAAACTTTTGTGATCTACAATGTGTTGGATATTCACAATTCATAATAAGGATTATTTCAAAAGTTAGGTGGGTAGGTGCCACCGCAAATATTTGTGAGTTGTGAGTTATGACCCGCCGGTAAAATATTTCAGCAAATTGCGGTTCTTCAAAGTTTTGGCTGGTCCATCACAATCCAAGTGTAAATTAAATTTCCATCGCTGTAATGTATACATATAATAATGTTTTTTGTTTTTGGTAGATTGCTATAATAATGGTTTGATAATTCAAAAGAAGAAATATATATACTTTTAAAATTAACAAAAAAAAAAAGAGTTGTCACTTGATAATTTCCTTTAATAATAATCCAATTATCACTTATGATAGATAGTTAATGTATTTATTGAAAATTCACCAAGGTTATCAAATTGAATTACATGTTTAATTATGTATCCGATTTCCATTTAAAAAATTATAATAAATATTCATTCATATTTATTTGTTCGAATGATAATAAGCAGTGACGAACCAGAAAATTTTAGAAATGGGGCAAAAATATATATATTAAAATAAATTTTGTTAAATATTATTAATTATATAAAAATATAAAAATTAAAAAGAGTTACCGAATATTTTCATTCTTAAAATACTATTCATTATATATAATTTATAAAAAAATATTTTTTTATTTCTAAAACTTAAACTTAAAATATTTTAATTAAATTATAGATACCTTATTATCCTAATTAATTTTTTATACATATTTAATAATAAAAGAATGAATTAATTGGCACATTAGCGCCTAATAATATACTAGTATTTATAATTTGAAATTAGAATTATATATAAATACTAGAAAAATTAAATCTATATATGAGAAGTATGTTTATATAAAATAATAGAAACATAGTTCACAAATTTTTCTTTTTTTTAAATAATTAATTTTGTTATATATTTTTAATTTAATTTTGATATAATGTTAGATGAAAGATTTTATGATTATTATTTTTAAAAATAAAAAATATATTCTAAATTAGTAAATTAATAAATTTATTTTAAAATTTTATATGCAATATAGGTATATATAATAGAACAAATGATAAAAAATAAGTAATAAGAATGAATAAATTGAGAATAAAATAAAATATATAAAGTCACGAAGAAAATAAAATATTAAATTAATACCTAAACTATAATTATTGTTTGAATTAAAATTTGCAATTGAAAATATTAAAAAGAAAAATAATAAAATTAGAAAATATATAGAGTCATGGAGAGTTATATAAAAAAAATAAAAAATTTAAAATTTATTTTTTGATGAAGAGAAGATCACTACTAGACAAGGAATAAAAGAGAAGGTTGAAAATATAAAAATAAGAGAGTTTAAGGGAATAAAAGAGTGACGACACAAGAATTAAATTTAATTAGGTTAAATAATATTTAAAATAATAAAAAAATAAAAAAAGTAAATTTAGAACTTAGCTAATTGAATTTAATTTATTTATAGTGGAATTATTTAAAAAATTTAAAGTAAAAACACATTATATATAATTATATTAAAAAAAATTAAAAACACCATAAAAACAAGTGCCCCTTATTGATGTTACTGGGTCCGTCCTGATACTATGTTTTTTTATAATTCAAAAATTTTTAACCAGTCTTCAATAATTCAAATAATTATTAGTCTAAAATATAAATAGCTCTTGTAAACGATGATTTGCTGATGTAGCATATCTGTTTAGAATTGTAGACTAATTAATTGAATGATTGAAGATAATTTAAAAAATTTTAAATTATAAAAAATACTTTATTTTTTAAATAAATAGGTAGTGATCAACAAAGCTATTTACTCAAAAAAATTATACATGACAAGTCAACGTACTGAAATTGACTACCAGTAAGATGCCTTGTCCTTTTTATTTTGAAGTTATAGATGACTTGTCCATTTTGAATAAAGTGATACCTTGTAAGAACTTGAGTAGTAAATAGTAATTAACCAAAGTTGATTTAAGGCTAGGAAGAAGAGTGGGACAACTCCCTAGTCCCTACACATGCCTATAAACCACGGCACAAAACAAATATAAATTAAATTAAATGAGGGTCCATAGAAGAATCATGAGGGCATCTCATACCTAAACCCTAATTAAAATTATTGTTAATAAGATACATTATAATACTTTTGAGAATAAACTTTATTTGGTACAGCAAAATATTACATTTATAGCTAGCATATAACTATATATATATATTTTAAATAATATTATGAAATTATTAAAAGTCATTGGCCTATTCTGTGATGTGGTCCACAATGGTGGGTGCAATTCATAACAACTTAATTAATATGTACATATTTGTACCGGAAGGCATGGAAACCCGTCTCTTTCAATCCCCTTATATTTCATGAAAAAACGAAATCGAAGTGAGTACTTTTATCAATGAATTGAGTGTATATATGTGACGTATAATAATTAATTCATTTAAGTTTCACACTAATAATAATATAAATACAAAGTCTTAAAGGATCTATTTAAATCAGAGTGGCCTCCTTCTCATAATACTAATATTTTTTACTATATTTCTATAAAATAAGCACTTTTAGAACTAAAAATTCAAATATAAAATAACTTATTTATAAGCTATTTTTAATATAGTAATTTATTATTTAAATTATTTTTTCAAAAAAAATTTAATTAAACTATTTATTCAAACTGAGTATAAGTCTCTAGTCACCAAAAAAAAGAAAAACTGAGTATAAGTCTCTATGCATGTATTAAAATTCCAATAAGCACCCTCTTACCTCTTAATCCATTCGAGGCAATATATTTTTGTAGAATGGAAAATTTTGATCCACGAGTACGTGGATGGCAAGTCACTATAGAATCTTGAAATTAAGGTGTAGTAGTTTGAATATGTATATACACTTGGCAAATATTTTAAGAGTATTTTTCGAAATTGAGGTTAAGAAAACAAATAGTTTTAAGAGTATTTTATTATATGTTGATGGAAATGGAAGATGGAAAGTGATTAATCAGTCAAACAGTGTAGACCTAAAATATAGCATATACTACTGGCTTGGTTGTTGAATTATTATTACTATTTGCTTCCCCCACAGGCTGCAAAATGCTATGTTAGTTCCACATCATAATGAAAAGTAGAAAGTTCCATAGATCTCAGAAAATTAAGGAGAAAAGGGTGCATCATCCACCATAATTGGTTCTATACTCTTCTATCTTCATCAATTAGTCTTTCTTCTTTGCTTTCTTTGGAAGATTATTCAAAGAAGGTGCATGTATGAAAGATAGATCCCTCTCTCTCTATATATATGGATTGGAGGTGGTGATGGTGAAGTGCTATGAATATTTGTTGTATGAAGCTAACAAAACTGAGGTATTGGCGCGCCTCAATTTGAATACATGGTTACTAGGTAATCCGTAACCATGTAATTTGATTGAGCCGCGTCAATATCTTATTTTTGCACTTCTTTATTACCATCTCCACATACACACCCCCAATATCATCAAAGTTATGGTATGTTAGTCTTTTTTTTTTCTTTCTATTCCTTCTTGTTTCTCTCTCTTCTTGATAGATATTCATATATACAATCCTCTTTACTTTATGTAATTTTAGAATCTGTAGGAAAAGGGAAAAATAAAATCAAAGTTTCCAGCATAGTGTGGATTGTAGCTAGCTGCAGATGAAGCATCACCATGAAAGGGCAACATACATGGGGTATATAAGGTAATAATTACACATAAATTAAATCATATTTTCATATCATCATGTAGCCATATAGTATACCATATACCAAAATCTTAGTTAGTTAGTTAATTATATATAAGTTTACTGATCTGATTAGTCAAAATAAAGCAAAATTCGAGTTTAATTAGTGGGATTAATTGGAATTAAAAGGGAATAAATTAAGCAGAACATACAGCATATATATAAAGGTTTGAAGCTAAGGTAGAATTCATCATTTAAGTA
>NC_029779.3:29880257-29896479 GCF_000817695.3 Arachis duranensis
ACTTAATTTGAATTACACGGATATTTATTGATGATTTTGTTTGATGTCATATATATTATTGATTTCCAAAACTTCAATGACTGAACTAATTAGTGTAACTTTTATATGATAAGGAACGTAAATATAATTTCATAGATATTGTTGCATGTATACACCATTGTGTGTATATATATATACATGAACAAGTAGGTAAGTAGATATAAATTAAAATTGGCCTATTAGGTCGGCCACTTTAGTTTGCACTAACCGTTATTATATTATATACTATCCAATATACCAAATATCAGAAAAAAAAAATCCTATAAATCCTATATAGCTAGGTAAAAGATAAAGAGTGATTGATTCTATGTATCAAGCTAAGGTACTCTCTTATATAACTTTATAAACATTTTAATTCACAAAGGTATTAATACTAAAAATAACTATAATATTATTTATGAAACTATATAGTATAGTATATACCGTTTTAATTAAATTGCTCTTATGCTGTAATAATATAGAATTGCCAATTTGTCATTCTAATACGAACAATAATATTACATAATCAGTAAATATTATTATCATTTTAATCAGTACTTAATTGATAATAATTTATACTCATGTTTATAAAAATTTATATATAAAAAATATATAATTTATATTTATATTTATCAAAATTTATATACATAAATTAATAAAATTTATTTATTAAATATAATTTAATATTTATACTAGTCAAATAATCATAAAAATTACTAAAAATTACTGATGTAAAAAATTTCTAATAATATTGGTACTACAACAATTGTGAGTGAGGACTGTAATTTAGAACAATGAACTATACATGTATGAATCATAAATGTTATGTAACTTTTTTCCATGGGGTTGGAGTATTAGTACCAGTGAGAAGTAGCTACTGTAAAGAGTTAAGTGAGGGAATTGAAGAATGAATGAATGATGAGAATATGATAAAGACTGATTTGCAGGGAGGGGACATGGTAGAGTTAATGAAGGAGGAATCCTTCATTTTCTTGAGATGCTGGCTATTAATTCCTTCAAAGTTGAAGGTGCAAACTCAAAATGTGGGGCCTCTTTACTCTTTGCCTTTATGTAATTTTTGCTTTGCATTCATTTCTATTCCATCAGTTTCATGCATGTAGCCAAGTAGCACCAAACTAAGCCATGATTAGGCCCTATCATCTTTTTCTCCATTGTGTATGTATATGTATAGCAACCTGTGTGTATTAGTGGTAAATAATTTAGATCTGAATATTACATTTGATGGTCAAAATAATACTGTGATTTTAGGTCATTATTTTGATATTGTTTAGTAAAAATACTATGTATACTTTAACCATTATATTATATTTGTATGTAGATACATATATATTATTTAACTACTTATTTTTAATATATATTTTATACCATTGACCATGATTAATTTAGTCATTAATTTTTTGTGGTCACGATTTATACAGTTGATTTTTTAAATTATACGATTATATGGCTCTTAAGTTTGGTCTTTTTATTGTCATCATTGATCACTTCCTAGTTAATTAGAAGAGTGATTTTATGTACCATAATAATTAGTGGTGTGTAAATCTGTTATATAACTATACTACTTAAATAATAACTCTAACAGAAATAGATCTCCTGATCATTATTACTTATTAGTAGTGTGTCAGATTTAAATGGAATAAACTTTTTTTTATCTTTAATATATATTTTATATTTTAATGTGTATTTTATATAAATAATTTTTTTATGTATATGAGGATTATTTTCAGTTTCATGGTATAATTTTTTTTATTATTAAAAATCTTGAGAATCAACAATTTTTAACAATTTCAGCCAATATTTTATCAATAAAAATATTAAATTCTCTTCAATAAATAAATTTATTGATTCTAAATTCGAATAAATATAAATACAAATTATATTAATTCTTACGTGTAAAATTTAGTAAATATAGCTATAAATTATATATTTTATAACTAAAAACTATTGCTAATTAAATTCTGATCCAAAATGAAGTAATGAACATGTAACATTACTGTTTTTCAATTTAATTTTTTGGGCAAGGATGGAGTTATATATATGGTGAGACAATTAAGCTAGCTGTACTGACAAGATAGATGATGATCGTGGACATAAATCAAAGTATCAAACCATGATGACTTCTTTTGTGTTAGTGACTTGTTCTAAGGGGACCATGATAGGATAATCTTTTAATAATAAAGAATTTGATTAGGTGACTAGTTTTGTTTAAGACGTCACGTTGATTCATTTATTATAGTCATTAGATTGAAGTTTAATGAGATTTACATTTTATCTAACTATGGCTAGTAATAATGGGTTTATTAGTTAGTTTAGTATTTTATTTGATTAAATATGTACAATAAAAGTAATAAATGAGGTTATTAAAATGATAAATAGAATATTTTGTTTTCTTAATAAATAATTCTAGAAATAATATATATTATATTCGATAGTAAATAATAGATATAAGAGTATTTATTCATTTTAACGCCTAAAAAATTTTGAATTAGATATTTTAGTCCCAAACTTAAATTAATTACACAATTAGTCTCTAATAATTAACTCCTTCAGTTATTTAGGTAGGAAAAAATGGTCTCTGATAATTCTAACAGAAGATAAAATGGTCCTTGACCCCTTCTATTCAAAAACGATACTATTTTCCCTAAATTTTTTTTTATCATATCTTGCATAACTCAAACAGTCTAACAGTGCAACTTCAAGCTACACAATGTATACACTGCAAGAAGAAAAATCTTCAACTTGTTCTCAACCAATTCATACTAAGAAAAATAATGACGATTATGTCTTTCAAGTACTTGTCCTTTTCAATGAATCTCATGAATTTAGACAGCAAGTTTGATTTGTTAAGACCCGTCATCGTTGCCATCTCCCTCCTTCTCTATTCTATCATCTCCATGACCACATTATCCACCACTCTGATCGCTTCCTTTAGCTTCTTCTCTGAACTAATGTTCAGTAATAACTTCAATTTTCATATGAGCAGTGACATTGCTCGCTGTATTGATAGTAGCTTGGATGTGAGGTCGAAGCTCTCTGTTAGCTTGGACTCCAGGAAAGAAGGAATGAAGCACTTAGGGTCTATTCCAAATGAGAATTTACACATAATGTCGAAGGAAAATCTTTTCATAATGTCCTAATGTCCAATAATCTATATTACTTGCCAGAGAATGGAGAAAGGCGTGCCCTTGGAGTAGTTGTGGAACGTAGTCTTGAGGATATGGTAGATGTTGTCGGGATCGGAGGTGATGCTGTTATCGAGGACGTAGAGATGGATATTTCTAGTGGCTAAAGTGCGGAGGAGGTGGGTGTACTAGCTAGTTACAGAGATTTGGAAAGTGTGTGGTCCATAACATATTGAGGTAGGTGCGACAGACATGGCAGTTACATCATGACTTGATTTTGGAGGAATTAAGTACGATTTTGGTCCCTAAGGTATAGGCCAACAATTTTTCCATCCCCAACCTTTTTTTGTATATAAAATCGTCTTTAAAGTTTTAAATCAAGTTTTAAAACCGTATTTTTTACTTAAATCTTAAAATTTTAGACCAATAAATTACTCATAACAAAAAAAATATAAAAAAAATAAATAAGAGAATGAGAGTATTTCTGCTCCTGCGAAGGAGGAAGAACAAGGGAGAAGGGAATAAAAAGAAGAAGAAGCTGTTCACGATTCACCTTTATCTCCGCTTCCGCTGCCAAAAATTTAAAACCAAGTTAAACCTTAGGGACGATTTTAAAACCAAGTTAAATTTTAGCAACCATTTTGTATGCAAAAAGGGTTGGGGACGAAACAAATTTTTGACCTCTATCTTAGGGACCAAAATCGTACTTAATCCATATTGGAGATAAAGAGGAGGAAAGAAGAGATGGTGAAGAAGACTATAAAAATAAAGAAGGAGAATATAAATGTTAGAGTTATACAAGATACGATGAAAATTGGAGAAGAATGACATTGTTTTTGAACAGAGGGGGCATAAATCATTTTATCCTTCGTTAGAATTGTCAGAAACTATTTTGCTTTTGTTAGAGTTGACAGAACAAAAAATTCAAATAACTGATAGAATTAATTGCTAAGAATTAATCGAATAATTAATTTTAGTTAAAGATTAAAATTTAATCCAAAATTTTGTGAGAACTAAAATAAATAAATATTTCAGATATAATAAATAACAAATGACAGGTGAACTAACATAATATAATTTTATATGAAATGTATGCGTCTAACAAATATTTGGTCCTATTTAACAAGCTAAAATGAAAATAAAAATACTTGGCACTTAGCTTATTGTAACTATCAATGCATGCATTCATGCATTGACGCCGTGTGACGTGAGAAAAGCATCACATATACATCACATAATTTTTTTTCCAATAACATTTTGTTGAAGGAATCCAACTTTGTTGGTTTCCCGTACCGATCATTGTTATTTATATATTATTTCAGTACATAAATTATTTTCATATTAATTAATTTCCTTTTCATTATTTTTGTTGTGGGTCAATTAAGATTTGGAGCACCTAAACATTTGGTTTGGTATATGTGGTGCGACAAGTTGATTATTTGATAATAATCCTGCTTTTCTTCTGACCTTTGTCATGACTCCAAACAAATCAAAATCACTAGCCCCACAAAACAGATACGTTTGGATTTCAACAAAATCATGTTCATCTACCTTATCGGATTTAAGGTCGTCTATGAATTTTGTAACAAAAAAAAAATGTTAAACAGTTATCAAAATTTATTATTTTTAACTATCAATCTAATTTATTTAGTTTAGTAATTTAACAATATATTTTAACACATATTTTTAAATATTATTAATTAATTAATAATAAAAAATAAATTTTAATAATCTTTTAGTATTTTTTATTCTTAAAACTTATCCCATATAATTTATATCTTATAGTAAAATTGTTGGTATTCTAATAATTTTTAGTAAGATTTAAAATTAAAAATTATAGAATTATATCATTGACAAATAATAACATCGAAAGCATTTCAAGCGTTCTAGACTTTTAGTATTTTATGTGTTTCAACTTTCAATGATATATATAAAGTAACATTTCTAAAAGTATATATAATTGAAATCAATAGCTAAATCAACTGAAACATCTAAAATACTGACATACTAAAAATATTTTCAAAAACATTTCTCACATTTCTTATAACGTAATTTAGCCAACAGAAGATTCAACTAGTCAACCTTTTCATATATATCATCAGTTAGTTGGATTTGATTCCTACATATTGTTTTTGTTGGTGGATACTTTTATAAGTTGTAACTAAGGTGCTAAATATAAAATTCGCAAAACCAATAACATCAAATTATCACCGATATCATGTAAAATCTAAAAGCATACAAAGTTATCATCAACAAAATAAATGTCTCACAGAAGGCTCATTTTTTTTTTCTTTTGTTACGTTATTTTTGTTTTGGTCCCTTGGATTTACTCTTTAATTAGTTAAACTATTTTTGTGGGGATCACTATTCTATTTATGTTTTAAATATAGATACTAATCTATGTTTCTTTGAAGAAAAAATTGGAAGACACAGATTTTTTTTAACAAAAATATTATTTGTATACTAAAATTAGTTACTAAAATCAGTCATCAATATATTCATGTATAAATATATGTGTAGTTTAATTTATTTAATTTTTAATGTGTATTTATATTTTAGCATGTATTTTATACTGATAACTAATTTTAGTAGCTGATTTTAGTATGGTTTAATTACTCTGTTGGTCCCTATAGTTTTGCAAAATTTTCAATTAGGTCCATATATTTTTTCTCCTTTTAATTGAACCCTTGCACCAAAATTTTTTTTTAATTGGGTCTCTACACTTTTTTTTCCTTTTATTTAGGTTCCTATACTAATTCTTTTTTTTTAGTTGGGTCCCTATAAAATTAAGCCAATTACTATTAAGAAGGACTTAATTGAAAAAAAAATTTAGTGTAAAAACTCAATTAAAAAAAAGTATAAAGACCTAATTAAAATTTTCATAAAACTATAAAGATCAACAGAATAATTAAACCTTTTAGTATACACTTGGCATAACCTTTTTTAATACATTGATTTGTTGTTAGATAGCTCTTATTATACTCAAGTGGTTAAGCACATTCGCTGTAGTTGAGGCTTTAGTTCAAGTGGTAAATTATTATGTGACTCTTACATCCAAATTTGAAATTTGGCAAAGACCAATTAATGGATAGAAATCCTTAAGTGTTGGATGCGTAAATATACAATATGGATAAATTTGTAATATAATGTCTAAATTAAAATTTGGGACTATCTAAATTAAAAAATACACTCGTTAGGACCAATGATTTTAGTCCAATCCAATCATAAATGTTGCCTAAAAACAATCCTAAGAGTTAATCATATAATTAAGAAAAAAGGGCTTTATTAATATTTATGTACTCTAATGTATTATAACTAAAAATAATTATAATCATCATGATATGTTTATTCATGACAGGTTGATCATAGACGTACGCCCCTAACACATATATCTAATTGTTACTTAACAGAATCGTTTAGCTGCAGTTTGTTAGTTAGTTTCAAGTAGTTAGTATAATTTAGTAAGTGATAGAGTTAATTAGAGCTAATTGAGATATTTATTAGAGTAGATTATTAGGTATAGTGATTGCATAATTAGCTAGATGTACACATATGTATATAAAACAAATAAGTCTACAATAAATAATGAGTTTTGTCATTTACTGATTTAGCTTTAATCTCTCAAATTTTTCTTTTCTAATCTCTCAATTTCACACTCTCAAACTATTCTTATAACACCTTCAACATGGTGCGGTGAGTGTGGATCCTAAGAGAATAGTGTGTATGACGAACAGAGGATTGAGGAAAGTGAAAAGATGAATCTTTACTCCTATTCACAATTCAAGGATCGCAGAGCTCTGATCTTGCAAATCAAACAAGATTAGATAGCAATAGCGAAACTGTACAACAACATATCTTCTGGTATTGATTTGCATGCATTGAGTAACGTGCTGAATCAAATTGCTTCGATCCAAGCACAAATCACACGAAATAGTCTCAGTTCGAATCAAGATTTGTCAAGTCCCTATTACCTACATCCATAAAAAAGTACAGGTATTCCTCTCACTTCAGAAGTTCTAGACGGAAAGAACTACAGTTCTTGGAGTAGATCTATGTTGTTAGCGTTAAGTGCAAAGAATAAATTGAAGTTTATCAATTGGTGATATGCGGAACAGCATAACAAGTGATATGTGGAATGAATTAAAGCGGCAGTACTACCATGGTGATAGATTTCGAGTGGCCGAGCTCTATGAGGAGTTATATGCAATCAAACAAGGAGATATGGACGTCATAACATATTACACCAAAGATGAAGTCAATTTGGGAAGACATTGAGAGGTTTAGATCGATTCCGTCATGTGAGTGTGGAACGAGATGCTTGTGCTCCTTGAGAATCATCAGGCAGTATAAGGTGGAGGATCAGGTAACCCAATTTCTAAGTGGATTAAATGACCAATACTCAGGTGTAAGGCCCCAAATCATGTTAATGGATCCACTTCCTGATATTAACAACGTGTTTTTACTGCTCACACAGCAAGAAAGGTAGAATTACAGCCTTGAACCTATCTTAGACCCAAAGTTGCTCTTATACTCTGCTTTTAACTCAAACACTACAGACTATAGTCAAGGTAAAGAGAGAAGTAGAGGTAGAGGAGGTAGGTATCAAGCTGGTACAAGGGGAGGTAGAAGATGCAAACTACATTGCTCATATTGTGGGAAGTTGGGGCACACTGTTGAAGCATGCTATAAGAAGCATGGCCTTCCACCACACTTAAGACAAAAGTATAGTGGAGAAGTTGCTGTAAATGCCATGGCCACAGCAGACACTGAGGTAGAAAATAAAAAACTCAGTTCACAGTTGGGAGAGACTGAGAATGTCAATTTTGAATTTACTACAGGACAAAAGGAGGCTTTACTAGCTTTACTACACAAGTAGATGGTAAAGAATATCCATAGTGCAAACCAAATTGTGACATTACCATAGTCATAACCTCATCAAAGTAATTTGATACACATATTACATTTTAAAACCAATGTGACATATTTTAGGATTTCAGACAGAAAGTGCACTTCTTGGGTAATTGACATTGGGGTTACAGACCATGTGTCATACGCCCTTGAAGATTTTAAAACCTATCATCAAATAGATCCAAATCTTGTAAAATTGCCAAACGATTCTTACATCACAAGCAATACAATTGGAACTATTATTTTCTCTGAAAAATTGCATCTTGTTAATGCATTGTATATACTATCCTTCAATTTCAAGCTTATTTCAGTTTTGAAATTCACTGCATCCCCGCATTGCACTATGAAATTTTCTGAAAAATTGTGTGATTCAGGACTACAGCTCCAAGAGGATGATTGGCAAAGCTGAGGTTGCTTCAGGTCTTTATACACTGAATACAGATTGGTTAAACCTCACACAATCATGCATCATGAATGTTCAAAAGTCATCCGACAATAACATCTGGCATCTTAGATTAGGATACCCATTCTTACATAGCATGACACAATAAAAAAGAACTACAATTTCATTACTTGTAATAATGTTGATGTACCTTGTAATGCTTGTCATTTAGTAAATCAAAGAAAACTCCCCTTTCTAGCAAGTAATAAAATTTCAGAACATTGTTTTGAACTAATTCATGTTGATATATGGGGTCCTCTTTCAACTCTTTCAATTGAAGGTCACAAATATTTTTTGACTACTCTCGATGATAAATCAAGGTATATTTGGGTTTACTTCATGAAAGTCAAATAAGAGTCTTCATATTTGTTACAATCTTTTGTCAATTTGGCTAAAACTCAATTTGGTGAAACTATTAAAGCAATTCGCATTAACAATGGGCCAGAATTTATCATGTCTACATTCTATGCTTCAAATGGCATCATTCATCAAAAGACATGTGTTGAAACCCATCAACAAAATGGAATTGTTGAGAGAAAACATCAACACATCCTTGCAGTAACTAGAGCTCTAATTTTTCAATCGAACTTGCCACATTGTTACTGGAATTATGCAACAAAACATGTAATTCACCTAATAAATGCCATTACCTCTACATTCTTAGATAATAAAACACCTAATCAAGTTTTGTATCAAACCTTACCTTCAATTTCAAATTTAAAAGTGTTTGGATATTTGGAATATGCCAACGCTATCTCTGCTAGTAGAAAGAAACTAGATTCCAATGCAAGGAGGTGTGCCTTCTTGGGGTTCATGGAAGCTACCAAAGGATTCGTGCTTCTAGACATGGTTTCAAATCAAATGTTTCTTTCAAGAGATGTAAAATTTTGTGAAAGTTTATTTCTTTTTCACACCTCATGCACACAATAACATTTCTAAAAAATTACAAGTGATCAAACAACATTTGCATTACATACCCTATTCACTTATCATTTAGAGAGCCCTCCGACATAATTTACTTTTCTCCTAAATGCACGAGATAGCATCATGCATTCACACACTCCCAACAGCACAACACACCCGTACACACCAGCTACACCTGCTGCCTCTACTTCAAACACTCCATCTCACACACACTATGGCTAAATCCACTTTAGCTAGCTCTAACACCACTAGCCATGCATCAGCATCTTATTTAGATAAGTAGGCTTCACATATCATTCCTCTTAGAAGATCCACCAGAGAAAGGAAACAACCATCATACTTATCAGATTTTTAGTGTATGAACATCTCTGCAACTTCACTCAAACAATATCCCATCTCACAGTTTTTGTCCTACCATGCACTTTCACCATCACATAAGGCATTCTCTTTGGCCATCTCCACCAACAAAGAACCCAAGCACTATGAGGAAGCTATATCTGATGCGAACTAGAGGAAAGCTATTGAAGAAGAATTAAATGCACTGTAGCATCTCCAAACTTGACAATTTACAACTTTTCCACCACACAAGAAAGCTATTGGTTGTAAGTGGATCTTCAAACTTAAATATAATCCAGATGACACCATTGATAGGTACAAAAGCTAGGTTAGTGGCAAAAGAATTCACACAAGTCCCGGGCATTGATTATCTAAACACTTTCAGTCCAGTCTTGAAGCTCAGTACTCTACGAGTTGTCCTTGCTCTAGTTGCTGCAAAAAGGTTGGTTTTTGAAGCAAACTGATGTTAATACAGCCTTCTTACATGGTAATTTGGAGGAAGAAATTTATATGCAAGTTCTCCAAGGCCTGAATGCAACTCCAAAGTTTTTTTTGCAAGTTAAACAAGTTCCTATATGGACTCAAACAAGCCAGCTGACAGTGGAACAACAAGCTCAAGTCTGTTCTCCTTGAGCATGGTTACTTGCAGTCAAAACATGGTCATAGGCTATTCACCAAATCATAAAAGACTGGATTCATTGCTCTACTTGTCTATGTGGATGATGTTGTACTTGCTGAAAATGATTTAAGTGAAATTGAATCAATTAAAGTCCTGCTGGATGCACGGTTCCGAATCAAGGACATTGGTGATCTGAAATTCTTCCTTGGAATGGAGGTGGCGAGAAGCAGAAATGGTATTGCACTCTATCAAAGAAAGCATGCGCTAGACTTTCTGAGAGATTCTGGGCTTAGTGATTGCAAGCCTTGCACCACACCTATGGATTATTGACCAAAGATGAGGGGAAATTCCTCGATGACAACACTGAATACAAGAAACTTATTGGCAAGCTATTGTATTTAGCTAATACAAGGACTGATATTAGCTATGCAATTAGAAAATTGAGTCAATTTTTAGTGAAACTAACCACACTACATCTTAAGACATCACATAGAGTATTGAAGTATATCAAAATGGCACCAACAACAGGCTTCTTTTTCCCTGCACAATCAGACTTGTTGGTAACGGGATTCAGTGACTTAGATTGGGTAGTGTGCTCAGACTCGAGAAGGTCAACATTTGCCTACTGATGCAGAATTTATAACCCACAAACTAACCGGCAAGTGCACCGAGTCGTACTAAGTAATACCTCAAGTGAGTGAGGGTCGATCCCACGAGGATTGATGGATCAAGCAACAATGATTGAGTGATTGGCTTAGTCAGACAAACAGAAAATGGTGTTTGAGAGTTCAATAGCATTAACAATAAATTCAGACTATCAGAAAGCAAGCAGTAAATAAATTGTGAATAATATATGGAGAAACAGTTAAGGCTTTAGAGTTATCTATTTTTCTGATTGACTTTTCTTACTAACTATTTTAATCATGTAAGATTTAATTCATGGCAAACTACATGTGACTAAACCCTAATTCTTTAGACCTTTTTAGTCTCCTCTAAAATTCATCAACCGCCAATTTCTTGGTCACTTAATTCCAATTAGAGGATGAAGCTTAATTCTAGTTTATATGCGACAAAAATCCTAATTACCCAAATATAAGAGGATTATATGTCACATATCTCGTTAAGTCCAGATAATTAGAATTTTAGGAGAATGTGTTTTCAAGTTGTTGTTCAAGTAAAGCGCTTTTCCAAGTTATACAAGAACTCAATTAGAACAAGGGTCATACTTCTTTTCCACCCAAATTCATAAGATAAAGAACGAAAACAATTCTTGAATTATAAATCAGTACATGAATTAAAATAGAAAAATAATAGCATCAATCCATACAATAGACAGAGCTCCTAACCTTAACAGTGGAGGTTTAGTTGCTCATGGTTCAGAGAAAAAAAACTAGGATTCTGAAAAACTGTAAATTGCGGAATGAATGAGGTAGAAGAGAAGAGAGATCCCGAAGAGTTGATTCTTTTTTCTTTTATATCTAATCCTAATTAATGTAAAATATATTTCCTAAACTGAAATAATATCTTTTTCTATTTTAAAATAAAATACAAATTCAATCCAAATTAATTTAGCTTCATGCGTAGCTTTCTGAGTGCTTAGGGGACCATTATGGGTATTTGGATCCACGCTGAACTTGGAAATTCTCAAGTTCAGCGTGGAGTGATGCGTGATTCCTCCTTTGTGCTTTTGATCCCACGCTGAACATGGAGTTCCTCAAGTTCAACGTGGGATTGTACGTGTGAAATGCAAGAGAAGGGTATACTATTATATATCGTTGGAAAGCCCTGGAAATTAGCTTTCTAATGTCGCTAGAATCACATCAATTAAACATTTATAGCTCAAGTTATTTCTATTTGAGTGCAAGAAGGTCGGGGTTGACAGCATCATTCACTTTCTTTCTTTTCTGCTACAAAACTCTCTCAAATCCATCCAAATGCTACCTAAAATAAACAGAAATTGCAAACAACTCAAAGTAGCATTCATAGTGGCTAAAGGTAATTAAATCTTGATCAAACTCAACAATTTGAATGCAAATTCACTAGGAAAAAATAGAGAAGATGCTCACGCATCACCTACTATTTTTATATTGGAAGCTCCATTGTCTCTTGAAAAAGTAAAAAGCAGACTACTGTTGCCTCTTCCTCATCCGAGACTGAGTATCGGGCTCTAGCATCAGCAACTCGAGAGGCAATTCGGATGAAGAAAAAACTCAGAGACTTGGGAATGGAGTTGCAGAAACCAATAAACTTGTACTGTGATAGTCAGGCAGCCATCTACATTGCATCCAACCTGGTGTTCCATGAAAGAACTAAACATATAGAAGTTGACTGCCATGTTGTCAGGGACAAGATACTGAAAAAATTAATCAACCTTCTACCTATCTCAACTCACGAACAAGTTGCCAACTTACTGATTAAAACACTCGTTCCCAATATATTTTTCAATTTGTTTGGAAAGTTAGGATTGCAAAACATTTGCACCCCTAACTTGAGGGAAGGAGTTATTTAATAGAATCATTAGCTGTAGTTTGTTAGTTAGTTTTAAGTAGTTATCATAATTCATCAAGTAGTAGAGTTAGTTAGAATTAATTGAGATATTTATTTTAGTAGGTTATCAGGTACAATAGCTGCATAATTAGTTAGGTGTATGTAGACATGTGTATACAAGGTAAATAAGTCTACGGTGAATGATGAATTTTGCCATTTATTGATTTAGCTTTTATCTCTCAAATTTCTTTTTTTTCTTTTTTTGATCTTCCAATTTCATACACTCTCAAACTACTCTTGCGACACCTTCAACACTAATCTAAATATAGAAATTTACATGTAAAGAACAAAAAACACACACAAAGGTAGTGGATATATGTGTATTATTTTCCTTTATCAACTTAGAGTAATAAACATTATTATAGTACATTTTTTTAAATTTAAATAGTTGATTTTGGAGTAAAATTTGCTCTAAATTTACTTTGCTAGATAAACTTTTGTTGGTTTCACAAGACTCTTACTCTTGAATCGAAGAGTTGAATAACAAGATTACTTTTTTTTTTTTTGTCTAAGAAGAAAACTAAAAGTTCATACTCCCTTTGTATCAACTCATGCATGTTTCAAATGATGACCATGAATATGTGAATAAGCTATGCCAACTTGAGTTAAAAAGTTTCATACTCTTAGTTAAAGTCATATGTAATTTTCTAACTTCTTGTTTTAGGAGTTCTTAATTATGTTTATTATTGTATACGCCTATTAATTTGACATTTTTGTTTTTGTATATACGAAGTATTCTTACCTCTGTTGGGTATATTATTATTTTTAGAGTTAGCTACTATTAAATTTACAAACTAAGAAGTATGCCAAAACATAGAGAAGAAATGTGCAAGTAGATTGACATATGTATTTTTAGCGAACATAAAAATATGTATTTGAAACCTTACACCTTATTATATTTATTTTCTTGTGACCATATCTATTTTAATTAGTAAAACTTTAATACTTTATTAGTTAAAAGTTTTGTCTCTTTTTGTATTTTTTATTGTGACAAATTCATAGAGTGACATGTGTCAAATTTTTTTAATTTTTCTAGTGTATTTTTATGACAAATGCAACGTTTCTAAAGGGTTTTATATCAGCAGAAAAAGTTACACTTTTACAGTGTTGCATATTCACCATAAAAAATAAAAGAAAATTATACTCACTTCTACTAAGAGACGTTAAAATAGTATTTTTTTTCTTTATTTGTAAAATATATACTCTTTTCCTTTATAACTTTTAAAAAACCACCTTTTTAATTTATTTTAAAATTTTTGTGTTGACTAACGTTAATTTTAACTATTTTTAAAAATATATTTTAACAAAATTTTATTTTTTTGTGATTAAATTTTGTTGATCAAAATATTTTTTAATAAATTATTTTTTTACTGATTAAATTGTATTTTTATTAAAATCTTTTTTAAAAAATTTGTAATGATTAAATTATTTTTTTATAAGAACAAATTATTTTTTTTTTCAAAAATACAAATGACAGTTACCCTTGTTGTTTAAGGTTGTCTTTGGAGGATCTATACTTCTCTTTCTCTATATGGCTTTCTTTTTAGATTTTTCTAAAAAAATTTAAAAAATATTTTGGTGTAATACAATTTAACTAATAGAAAAATAATTTGTTAAAAGGTATTTTGAAAAATAATTTTTTTATTAAAGGATATTTTTTTAAAAAAATAGATAAAATTAACGTTAGTTAACACAAAAAATTTAAAATGAATTAAAAATAAAATTTTTTAAAAATTATAAAGGAAGAAAATGTATATTTTACAAATATAGAGAAAAAAGTATCATTTTAATATTTTCGAAAGAAAAGAGTAAAATTTTCTCAAAAAACAACGCTTATAATGGATGGTATATATTTGGTAGGGACTTTCATGGGTTGCATTTACTTGTATATTCAACAGAAAAGATAACAGTTTTTAATCTTTAAGTAATGTTTTCACTTGTATAAGCAAGAGGCGTTATCTTAAGCCCAATGCTTTGTGTTTGTGTAGGTAGGCATCATTAAATTAATAAAAAAATATTTTTTATTTTTTTACTGTGTTTAATAAATTTTTAGTAATAAAAATAAAAGTATTAAAAAATAAAAAATATATTTTTTAAAAAATTATAATTTATATTTTTTAAAAAATTAAAAAAAAGATATTTTTACATAATAAATAAATTAATTTTTTTATATTGTTATATTTAAATATAATTGATAGATAAAAATATTTTTTTGTAAGAGATATTCAAACATAAAATTACTTTTATTTTTTTATAAGATCTTTTAAAAAAATAACTCAAAAAAGATATTTTTTCAGAAACTCACCTAAATAAATCCTTCGTCCAAGATAAAAGACATTTCTTTTTTAATTTTTAGGTAACATTTTTAAAACAATCATACTCAGTGACGGATCTAAAAAATTTTAATAGTGATAAAAATAGGTTTTAGTCAATGGTTTGAAAACTTCCCTTCTTTGCTTATGTTGATTCGTGTAGAAGTTTATTTTAAAAACTAAGATGCTATCCGATCCTAATTGATCCTTGAATTCAAATCCGCATCAGAAATTGGCTTAACTAGATACTATATAAATGGGCTCGACAAAAACCTTGTATAGCTTCTTCGATTTCTCGATAAAAAAAAATATGACCAACAGTAGTCTTTTAAATATCAAATAATCTACTATAAATTTGTGTATAAATACATATATCATTTAATTTATTTTTAATATGTATTTTATATTTTAAAATTTATATTTTAAGATTTATTTTGTACAAGTGATTATTTTATGTATACGTACCATAATTATTATTATAATTATATTTTGTTATCGTAAAATATGATTATGTTTCAAAATATAAAATTACAATTAAAATACTAAAATAGTAACTTAAATAATAACATATAATTTAAAATTTAATTTTTTATATTTCATATTTTGAAATCTTGATAATATAATTAAAATGTCTTTTTTTTGTATATGTCGTCAAACAATTATTTAAAACTCAACTTTCATACAATTAGCTCTTGATGATATTCATAGTTAAAAAAGTTCATTCAATTAGAGTAGTTATTATGAAAAAAAACTAAAGCTAATTTTAAAAGAAGAGACACAAATGGATAGATAATATTCTTTCGAGTCGATTTCTAAGAAAGAACACCAATCTTATTTAAATTTAAAAATTGATCATTATAATGGACATCTAATATGAAGTTCTCAAATTGGCTATCAAGTATCGAAAGTTGAATAAAAAATTATTATGGAATCAAATTTAATAATTTAGTGGAGACAAATAAATATTATTAAA
>NC_029779.3:29896887-29904101 GCF_000817695.3 Arachis duranensis
TATTTAATACATATAAAATATAAAATATTCTTTTTAACAATTTTTTGCAATATTTTTTATATTATCTTTAAAATGTGGTCGTAGGACTCATTTTAGCAAGACTTACTATTATAATTATTATGAGCTATTGCATTATTAATTAATTTTGACCACGATCATAATCGTTGATTATTGAACATTGTAAAGAAATATTAAATGTATTTGATTAGATTTTAAAATAGGTCGTGAATAAATATATTAAATTATGTTATCATTTCTAAAAGAAAAATATTATTTTTGCACTTCAAGTGATCATCATTATAGAAAGTTGAGAATTTTATTATATGAATTTACTTGTGAGTACACATTTTTATACATACTTCTACACATGCACATAATAATAATAATAATAATAATAATAATAATAATAATAATAATAATAATAATGACCGAAATCTGTCTCTTTCTGCTAGGGCTTATGGTGCCACCGTCATTGGGGTTCTGTCTCACTGTCGTTGTTGGGTTTCAGCCGTTTCGTCGCCAATGGGCCAGTCCTTTGTTGCTCTTCCATCATCTTTGTGCATCTACGGGTTTTCTCTCTGTCGTTGCTGTAGAACCTATGCACAATTATTCAAGAGGGGGGTGAATTGAGTATTGCAACAACAATGAATCTTTTTAATAAATTTAAAGACAATATACAAAAGTGTTATTGTACTAGTATTTTTCCAAGAGCTTAACTCAATTGCTAAGCATTTATAAGGAGCTTTTACTTTCCAATAGACACCAACTCAAATAAATTGATCAAGCTTTTCACCAATCGGACTTAAGCCACTCCTTAAGTACTTACGAAGCTACTTTACGATCACAATTTATTTGCTTAAAGGTAAAAGACAATAATATTGAAGAGATGAGTTTGGAGAGATGCAAACGCTATTTAGAGTGGTTCGGCACAATCCTTGTCCTACGTCCACTTTCTTTCTCAATCGCAATTGAGAAGTTCCACTATTGCCAAGCTTCAAGGTGCTCGCGCAAAACCTTTTACAATCCGAGTCCTTAGTTTCTAACACCTCACGGTATATGATCACCACTCGTATACTAACCCACTCCACTTAGAGATACCTTCTCTAAGATTTGCCTTGAGTACTTAGTATACCTCTTTGGTATCCTCACCGACTATAGTGTTTACAACTCTTGACTCAACCTTGGAGATCACACTCCAATTTACAAGGTGTGCAAGAAAACAATTCTCAAAGAATTGTTGAGATGAAATGAGTGCTCTCTAGAAGAGTGTGTGATTACAAGTTTAGCACTATTGAACCAATTGATATTGCTCTCTCAAATTTGTGTGTTATATCACTTAAAAAATGTGTAGAATGAAAGAATATGAACAAGATAGTTTCCAAATACTCAAAGTTATGAAATAAGGCTTCAATCCATCCATTTATAGATTCCCCAAACCTTAGAAACGTTGGGGAATTAATGGGATGGAGTATTTATGTCAAAACTAGCCGTTTTTTATGTTTTTGAAATATTTGCATCGATGCATAACACTTTGCATCGATGCAAATGTGTCTTTGATGCTGAAATTTGAATTTTCAGTTAGGTTGCATCGATGCAAACATCTTTGCATCGATGCAACAAGTCGTTGCATGCTTTGCATCGATGCAAGATGAGTGTGCATCGATGCAAACCTTAAAGAATGGCTTAAAATCACTTCAAAATGCTTAGGATTGATCTCAAACTTGTTGGAGTCAATTCCTATGCTTTTGTACCTTTGAAAACAAGTTTTTAAAACCTTTTGGCTAGCATCGAATTGCAAGATGTGCATCAAAACATTTTGTGAGTGTGTGTTGAGAGATTTAGCAATTGGTTCTTAACAAGAAGTTACCTAAGTCCTAAGACTCTATACTTGTCTTCAAATGTTGTGGACTTGAGTTTCTTGTTGTTGTTTGTGTTTGCTTTCAACTCTTCATGCTTGTTCATTCAAGTTGTTTGTTGGTTTGTCTCTTCATGTCGTTTGTTGGTTTGTCATTCATCAAAACCTACGAATACAAATTTCGCATACAAGCAACATGATTTACAGTTGCAAGGCCTGAGCTCTAGTTCCTCTAATCTCCCGTCATCTTCAGAAAAGGATTTCATTGCTCCCCTATCATTGTTGTACACTTGCTCTGTCGCTGTTGTCGCGGGTCCAAGGCGTTGGTGTCTCTCCCACCATGCTGTGCCCTGCTGCACCATCATCGTTGGAGGTTCAGCCACCTCTGGCACTTGCTCTGCCTTCCTTCTGCTATTATGGGTCCTAGGCTTGGTTCTCTCCTCATGCTTCTTCTTTGTTTTCTATTTAGAAAGAAAGAATGGGAAGCAATCCGGCAACTACATCGGAGAAGCACTCACCTCAGGAAAATCTGCTACTGCAAAACATCAAGAAAGCCAAATCGAATGGAGATGAATCTTTGCCAGATGTAGAAATTGAATTTATAGAGGCTGGGGATAAGGTGAACATGCAAGTGGAGAAAATAACCTCTAAGAAAGTTATGATGGATATGGTCACTGAAAAGAATACGCCAACTACAATTGTGAACGAAACAGGTGCCCGTACTGGGGCATACTCGTATAAGGATATCTTACTGTAGGATGGTATTGGAATGGTGCTATCATAGGAAGATATCTATCAACTAGTGGCCGAAGACTATAACCAATGTGAGACTAAGGATATGCCCTATGAGGCTCAGGCTCCGTTCGATCCAAAACCTATAGTGAGGTGTCATTAGAAGAGTAAGAGGATTGGTGTAAACCATGGAAGTGTTCATTAATTGTTAAATTACTCAGACAAAGCTTTAGTTATCGGAAATGGAGTCATGGATGAAGCGAGTTTGGTCTCGGAATGGGGAGGTGAAAATCATTGATCTCACATGGAATTTTTTTCTGGTTTGGTTTATGGATGGAGGAAATTATCAACTTGCACCTTTTGAAGGACTTTGGCAACTAATAGATCAATATCTTTTAGTGCAGTGTCAGAGACCCCTATTTCAACCGTCTGGGGAAGCAATGCAAAAATTAGCAGTATGGGTAAGAATCTCAGAACTCCTGGTAGAATTATATACTGAAAAATTTCTCTGGAGAGTAGGATAAAAATTTGGTACAATGTTAAAAGTAGACCAAAACACTTTCATCCATTCTAGGGTAAAGTTTGCGCGCTTGTGCGTCAAAATTGATCTCAGGTAAAAGTTGGTGCTAGCAATTTAGGTGTTGGGACAAGATTTTAGAGTTGAATATGAAGGATTGCACTTGATATGCTTTGGCTGTGGCAAGTATGGCCATATATTAGAAGCTTGTTAGGAAGGAAATCAGGGGAAGGATATTGAGTTGTCACCGGAGTTGACTGAGAAAGCCCCAATTGTTTCTCTTCAATTGGAGGGAGTGGATAATTCTGGTTTGGTTCTAAACTCCTCAAACTCAGATGCCTTATCAGCAAAGACTGCGGATGCAAACTCCAAAAAATCAGGAGCATGAGATAATAAAAAGACAGAGAAAACTTCTAGTATGTTTGAGCCGTGGATGTTAGTGAAAAAATTTCAACGAAGTCCGACTCATAATAAGGATGCTATTGACCTAGAGAAAAAAAGACGCATAGCTTTGGATTGCACTTTCAGATTTTAGAGAATGAGGAGGCTCATGTCTCAGATTATGTTCAAGCACAAAAAATGGACGGAGGGGTCAAACAACTTCAAGTCAATGTCCCAAATAGATAAAAAAATAGTCCACCCAAAAAATAGGCCCATTTAGTAAAAGCCAACCTCAGGTCGGTTAGAAGGAGAGTAAGACTGTAATGAATGATAGCATAGGTATGAGGAAAGGAAGCACTCAAATTTTAGAGACCGCAAGAAAGAAAGGCAAGGAAGTAATCACATCCAATCAAATAGAGGAATTGATGAAAAAATAAGAAGACTATTGGGCGACGCTGAAAATGCTTAAACATGTAAGAAATTTGGTGGGAGACGATGCGTTAGCTTTGGGAGGTATCCTATATGTTCGAACACATTTTGTCATCCTAGGAAGATCTCATAGCGGTTGAAGCAATTTGCTATAGGAATGGGTCGAAGCTCACGACGGCAAACCTACCAGACCCAAGTGCACATGGGGTAGGGATAACTGCATCGTCAATGAGCATTCCAACCCCTGTTTGGGATAATTCGTCTAGTATAGTAGTAGAGCAACCCACCAAAGCTCTCAGTCTTGGTCAAAATTGATTATGTCTCATATTTCTTTCTCTCTAAGTGAGTTTTTATTAATATTATAGCATAGGACTGCAGAGGGGTTGGAAGCAATGGTTTTTCCAATTCGGTGCGAGAGGTGTGTTGTAGATACCATACTAACCTCGTTTGCTTGCTTGAAACGCATGTCTCTAGTGCGAAAGCAGGTAATATTACTATAAAGTTTGGGTTTTCAACCTGGCATCTTGAAGAAGGAGTTGGTTTTTCTGGAGGCATCTGGATACTGTGGAACTCTAATAGCTGGTTGATGTTATTGAGTCTCATAGATAGTTTGTACACTTGAAGGTAGCGTATGGTACAGATCAGGTTTGGCACTTGATGGTGGTTTATGGTTTCTCTCATTTTAGGCTTAGGTCTGCTCTGTGGGAAGGCTTATTGAGAATTGATGATTCCTTACAAGGTGAGTGGTGTGTGGCCGGTGACTTTAATAGTGTGTTATCAATGGCAGACACAAGGGGTAACTCTCAACTATCAAGAGACCAATAGCACTTTGTGGATTGTCTCTTAGGATGTCAGTTGCAAGATATGCGGTTTCAAGGCCAACCTTTCACTTGACAAAGATGATTAATTAGAAGAAGACTAGATAGATATATTACTAACGATGCATGGTCCCAAAGATTTAACCAAGAGTTGTGAAACATCTTCCGAAATTAAAGTCTGATCATGCTCCTATTCTTCTTCATCTTGGTGAGTTAAGTGGCGGATCTTCTTCTCGGCTTTTTAGATTTATTGCAGCTTGAAAAACGTGGAATTTAAGAAATTCCTAGAGAGTAACTGGTAGAGTGGGTGAAGAAAGTATTCGTAGATCATGAGGAAATCAAGGCAGTCAATAACACCTTCATCTCCCTTGTTCCAAAAAAAGACAACCCAGAATCTTGTAGTCAGTTCAAGCCGATTGGATTATGCAACATCACATATAACCTGATCACTAAAATTATTTTTCACAAGCTTAAAGTAATTATGCCGAAACTTATTAGTCTATCTCAGTGCAATTTTGTTCTAGGGAGGCAGAGCGTGGATAATATTCTAATTACTTAGGAAGTTATTCATACAATAAGGACAAAAAAAGGATAGGTTGGATATATGGAGATCAAGATCGACTTAGAGAAGACAGATGATAGATTAAACTGGCAATTTATCCAAGATACTCTCATCGAAGCTGGTCTACCAGAGAGTTTGATTAATTTGATTGTGCAATGCTACACGTCAGCAGATATGAAAGTCCTTTAGAATAGTGTCCCATCTAGTTCCTTCTTTCCAACCAGAGGTATTAAATAGGGAGATCCCATGTCGTTCTACCTATTTATATTATGTGTGGAGATATTATCTCATATCATCTCGGTGGCAGTAAAGTACAAACCTTAGAAATCAATTGTCCTCAATAGAAGTGGTCCAGATCTATCCCACCTTTGCATTGCAGATGATGTATTATTGTTTGGAAAAGTATTCCTAGATCAGGTTAAGATAGTGAGGGGCATTTTGGACTTATTCTGTCGAAGTTCAGGTCAAAAGGTAAATTATGAGAAATCAAGTGTCTTTTTCTCTGACAATGTGTGTTTGGTTTGGCAAGGAAGCTAGAATTAAGTAGATCTTTAGGGATGAGGATAACGTCCAATTTGGATAAATATTTGGGAGTCCCCTTGCCTCATGAATGTACTAAAAAGTAAGATTTTCAGTTCATCCTTGATAGAATGACATATCGGCTTAGCACTTGGAAGGCACAAAATTTCTTTCTTGCGGGCAGGGTTACTTTGGCCCAATCAACATTAATAACTATCCATTTCTATCTCATGCAAACAATGAGACTGCCACTGAGTTTGTGTGATAAGATTGATCAAGTTTGCAGGAAATTCGTGTGGGGAAGCAGTAGTGCTGGTAGGAAGGTCCATTTAGTTAGTTGGGAGAAAGTGTGTTTTTCAAAAAAATTTGACGGCTTGGGTTTTAAACCAGCCAGAGTAGTAAACGATGCTAATATCATGAAATTAGCATGGAATTTGGTGTAAAACAGGAATGCTCTTTAGGTCAAGGTAATTAGAAGAAAATATAAATGTGGGGAGAATACCATGCCCATTGTCAAGAAGTTCCAATCTTTTTCAAATGCTTGGAAGGGTATTGCTCAAGTATGGCCTAAATTTGAAAGGAAATTGGTATGGTGGATCGGTGATGGTGATAGCACTCGATTTTGGAGAGATCATTGGATTCCAGGCGTGAATAAACTTAAAACTTTGCTCAACCAGATATATTAGAGGAAATGTTGAACAACATAGTCAGTGAATATACAACAAATGACAAATGAGATTTAGGTAAAATTGAGAAGGTTTTAGGAGAGGACTAGATCGCTGTTTTCTCTTCCTTGAAAGCTCCAGAAGTAAACTTGGGGGATGATTAGGTAGCGTGACTTCTTAATTCCAACGGTAAATTTAGCATTAAGTCAGTCTGCTCTATCTACTTGAATGCCCTTGAGGATTCTAGGGCTGATTTATTTTTTAGAATTTGGAAAATTGAATCCCCAAAGGATGCACACCTTTCTTTGGCTAGTTGTTTATGAAGTCCTTTTGACCTAGTGTTATGGTAAATTGTCTCTCAACAAATCTCCCTTCGGCAAGTGTACCGAATTTGTCGTCACGTAAAAACTCACAATAGAGTGAGGTCGAATCCCACAGGGATTGATTGATCAAGCAACGTTAATTAGAGGAATGTTCTAGTTGAGCGAATCCATGAATAGAGTTGATACTTGCAGAAAATAAAATGGCAGGAAAGTAAATGACTGAAAGTAAATTACAGAATTGTAATTGGGAATGGGGGAATTGCTCATAAAAGTAAATTGCAGAAATTAAAGAGAATGGTAAAGATCAGAAATGGGGAATTTATTGGGTTCAGAAGATGTTGCATTCTCCGGATCAATTTCATTCTCATCTCTTCCTCAATCAATGCACTCATTGATCTCCTTGGCAATCTTAA
>NC_029779.3:29904109-29905121 GCF_000817695.3 Arachis duranensis
AAGAGATCCAAGTTTGAATAGCTTCTTTTCCAAGATAACTATCCAATTGGATGAAGATTGAAAGCTTTCAAGTAAAATCAAGAGGAAAGATAGAAGAAGAATAATGAAAACTAGTATTGATCCATCAAATTACAACAGAGCTCCCTAACCTAATGAAATGGGTTTAGTTGTTCATAGCTCTAGAAATCAAAATCAAAGATGGAGAATACATGATAAAGCTAGAAGTGCAGAGAAAAAAATAAAATACAAAGAGTAGTTCTATTTCCTCGCTCTCCTTCCGTCCCCTCCCTTAGCTCCCCGTCCGTCCCCTCAACAATTCAAAGCTACTCCTATATATACTACTCTTCTCAGCTTCTAGTTGGCTCTTCAAGTCTTGGGCCTTTGAATCTTGAGTTTGAAGCAGTTCCTTTCTTCATTTGGGCTTGGCTTTACTTGCAGAGAGAAAATGTGAAGTGGGTAGAGACTTTAGCTCAAGACGTTAGGGGTGTTTAACATTTAGTGAAAGTATAAGTTTGAGAACGTTAGTGACACTTAACATTGTCACTAACGTTCCAATGCACCCCTTAGCCTCACGTTAAAGCCCACGTTAACCAGGTTAACGTGGCTTCTAACATGGCTTTTGCCAACCTTCGAGAACGTTAGTGACACTCAACATTGTCACTAACGTTCCAATGTGCCCATAGGTCACACGTTAGAGTCCACGTTAACTAGGTTAACGTGGCTTCTAACGTGGCCACTCTTAGCCATCCCAACGTTAGTGACAATGTTGAGTGTCACTAACGTTGGTCATCTTTCATTCCTCATCGTTAACTTCCACGTTAACCAAGTTAACGTGGCTCTTGGGGTTTGTGTGGTTGCTTCAACGTTAGTGACAATGTTGAGTGTCACTAACGTTAGCTTCTCTTCCCCCTTTAACGTTAGAGGCCACGTTAACTAGGTTAACGTGGCTCCTAACGTGGCCATTTGTGAGCAATTGCCAACGTTAGTGACAATGTTAAGTGTCACTAACGTT
>NC_029779.3:29906504-29912900 GCF_000817695.3 Arachis duranensis
GAACTCCACCACCTTTTACTTTTGTGGCTGTCCATGCTCTTTTTCTTGTTCTCCTTGCGTGCTCGAACTTCCATTTCCTTTGCTTCTTCCAATCAACTTCTTCCAAAACCCACCATCTTCCATCTTCTTCTTGAGTGTTTCCTTTTGCTGTTTCACCTTCCTTTCTTCTTGATCTACAAAATATTTTTGGACTTCATCATATGTGGGGATGGCATAGTGTAGATGATGCAAATTACTAGACATGTAGTTCAACCTGGCTTGAGTATTTACGTTGAACTCATCCCTATGCAATTGCCTCCCTTCATTAAGCACATTGAACTCATTGAATGCTTTCATCTAAGCCACTGTTCTTTGATTGAGTTCTTGCAAGTGCTTCTCTTGACGTCTTTGCCTCTCAGTGACTTGGTGGATGGCTTGAGTGAGCTGTGAGTACTGCTCCTGTTGCTGCTCCATGTGCTGTTTCTGCCATTGTTCTTGTTGTCTCATCCAGTTGGACTGAATGTTCAGTATTTGCTCTTGTCCCTCCATCTGTCTCATCCCCAGATCTTCAATGGCTCTTAGAAGATGATTCATATTCAAGTTGGTTGGATCATGCCGTTCTTCTTGTTGATCTTCTTCCTGATGAGCTTCTTCTTGAGGAGTTCTTTCTCTTGGTCTTCGTCCTCCTATGTGAGGTCTTCTCTGTTGTTGAGCTGCCGTGGTATATACCAGTCGCTGAACTGTCATTGGCCTCCCAGGGTTTACCCAATCCGGATTACCATCCTCGAAAACTACCTTGGCCTTTTAGCACAATCGGAGAATGGTGCTAGGATACCACAGTCTGGCCCCTGATTCAAGCTTCTCAGCTGAATCTAAAATCCCCTCAGCGATGAGTTCATGCACATTGATTTCTCCACCTTGCACTAGGCAATGTACCATAGTTGCTCTGTTAATATTTACTTCTGAATTATTCGCAGCTGGGAGAATGGACCTTCTCACAAGTTCAAACCACCCTTTTGCTTCTGGGCTAAGATCTCCCCTCTTGATGAACCGTGGTCTCCCATCTCCATACCTTTCCCAATCAGCTGCTATAACACAGATGTCAGTAGCGATCTCAGTGAGCTCATCATTGTCTTGGCTTCTACTTATCCTTGCATGATAGTTGGGCTCATCAAAGTGTGGTGATTTCAGCTTGAGAGCCCTTGTTATGGCTCTGGGGCTGAAGTCCACCTCCTTTCCTCGTACATAGCTCGTGAAGGTGGAGGCCTTAGTTTTATCCTCTCGGACCACATTTGCATAAAATTCTTTGATGAGGTTAGCATTGATCTTTCCCTTTGGATTAGTGAGCCTTTCCCATCCTCTTTGTTCGATCTTTTCCCGAATCTGTGGGCATTCGTCTTCATTGAATTGGAAGGTTAATTCGGACAGTATCTTTTTGAGTTTTATCCGCTCAAATTCTAGTTCATGAAAGGTAGAATTGAATCTCCTCTCATCGAAGGGAACACTCTCCATTGGTTCCTTCCTCTTTTGCCTTTTAGAACTTAAGGCCGCCATCAGTGAATTTAAATGTGAAGAGGGTGTGGCGAAAAGAAAAATGTAGGATTTAGAGAATGGGAAGTTGGAGACTGATTTTCGGACAGGGAAGTGGAAGGGTAGCAACTTTGAGTGTGGAAGTGGTGTGGACTAAATCTACTTATATAGAGAATTGGTGAGTGGATGGAAGGTGTGGATTGTTGGAGTTGTTGCTTGATGGATGGCTGGGGTAGTGCATGGATAAGGGACAAGGATCACCACTTTATGATGGAGATTGCTCGGTCTTCAATTCCTTGTGTCCTCTTGCACTTCCTCGCAGCCGTGCCAATCTCGCTTGCTTCCAATCCGCAAGTGCCTTCCTCACTGATTCATGACTCTCTTCCACCCTTTGTCTCTCTTCATAAAGTGCTGAACCGTTTCTATTTACTTGTCCTATCAATCCCCTCAATGCTCCTTTCTTTTCCCTATAAAATAAGAAAAGTAAGAAGGAATATCTGAACCAAATTGAATTCTACGGCTAGCATAATAAAAGCAAGAAAAGAAAAAAAATTTGTTTATTCATGAACTCCGACTAACTAACTAACTGTGTATCCTTATATGCACATTGGTGGCACCATAAGGTGACACCAAACTTAGTTTGGAGCACTGTAATGAAAGTTGTGTTCAAAGCCTTAAGAATAATGCTTTGAACACCAAACTTGTTCTTCACTATATTCTGCATATTAAGAATTTCACATGTGTTTGTCAAGTTTCGGTTGGAATTCATGAATATTGATTTATTCACTATTTTCTCAAAACATATAAAACATGGGTTGCCTCCCATGAAGCGCTTCTTTAGCGTCACTAGCTTGACGTTTTGCTTTCATCAAGGAGGTTGGTAGTGCTTGAAGTCTTCTCCTCTGGCAGTGGACTTATATCCATTGGTTGGATCAATTATCTCAACATGCTCCAATGAGAGAACTCTGTTGATGGTGAAAACCTTAGGTAATTGAGATGGCATAGTAGGGAGATTGGGGTGGATGTCTGTGAAGTAGGCTGAGATTACTTTATCCCCTGGAGAGAAATCTTCCGTAGGGATCTTCTTGTTCCGCCACCCCCTTGGTACTTTCTTCTTTGCCCCTGGTGCTGTTTTCTTATTCTTGGTGGCCTCCTTTTTGATGAGCTTTTGTTGATGTCCTCACAAGCCTCTGGTGGCTTAGGTTCTTCCAATTTTTCCTTGACTTGTGGCACTTGCTGTTTGCCTTGTCCATCAACCCAGTGAATCTCAGGATGAGCTGGCTGTGCTTCAGTGCTTGCTTCTTCCTTTAACAGCTCATCATGATGTTTGCTTGATTCCTTGTACTCTTGGTCTTCTTCTTTGAAGACATTAAAGCCAAGCTGCTCATCATGGATTCTCAGTATTAGCTCCCCTTTCTCCACATCTATGAGTGCTCTAGCAGTAGCGAGAAATGGTCTCCCCAGTATGATTGGGTGCAGGTGACTCTCTTCCATGTCCAGGATGACAAAGTCTGTTGGGAGAAAGTATTTTCCAACTTTGAGCAACACATTTTCCACCACTCCTATTGCTTGATTTTGAGTCTTGTCAGCCAATCTTATGACTACATCTGTGGGTAGTATCTCATTGATCTGCATCCTTTTCACCAGGGATAGGGGCATTAAGTTGATGCTTGCTCCTAAATCGCAAAGTGCTCTATCAAAAAGTGTTTCCCCTATGGCACAAGGGATGTGAAAACTCCCTGGGTCTCTTCTTTTTGTAGGTAGCTCAGGTTGAATCAGAGCACTACATTCTTTGTTCATCACTATAGTCTGACCCCCCTTGAGTGAACTCTTCCTGGGAAGAAGTTCCTTCATATATTTGATAAATGCTGGCATTTGCTGAATGGCCTTGATGAATGGTATGTTCACATTCAAGGATGCAAACAAGTCCAAGAACCTTGAGTATATTCTCTTTCCCACAGCACCCTTAAGCAGTTGGGGAAATGGTGCATATAGTCTCAGTAGCTCCTGTTGTGAGATTTCTGGTCCTTGATGGTCTTTCTTCTCCTTCTCTACTAAGGTATCTTCAGGTTGTTCTGACAGATTGCTTGGCTTGTCTTCAGTCTCCTTATCATTTGTAGTGACCATGTTGTAATCCTCCCATCTTACTTTCTTCGTTTCACCTCTCGGATTCTTCTCCATATCACTTGGGAAGCTATCCGTGGGTCTGAGAATCTTCTCAGATAAATATCCCACTTGGAATTCCAGCTTCTTGATTACTTCTCCCCGATTCTTCATACTGGCTCGCACCTCCTCTTTGAACACCTTATTGTCTTGAATGTCTTTGCATATACTTTCAAGTAAGGTTTCAATCTTAGAGATTCTGTCATCAAATGATGGTAGGTTGGGATTAGGGGTAGATGGATGAGATGTGTTAATGTGGGGGTGTTGATATGTCCTCTGTGTGAATTGTTGATGAGCTGCATTGTTGTTGGAGTTGTAACGTCTCTGGTCTTGGCTTTGCTCTTGCTGATTCCCCCACCCAAAGTTTGGGTGGTTCCTCCATCCAGAGTTGTATGTCTTGGAGTATGGATCATGGTTCTGTCTAGGTGAATTTCCAATGTAGTTGGCTTGCTCAAGGTCCTTTTCTTCAACTTCTTCTTGGGTTGTTGATGAGGTGGTGATTTCTGCCCTTTGGTTCCTCTCCATCTTCTTGGTGAGGTCAGCTAACTGCTTGATAATGAGCTTGTTCTGAGCCAGCAGAGCATCTACATTGTTTAGCTCCATTACCCCTCTAGTGTTCCCTCTTTTGGAAGCATAGAAGTAGTCATTCTCAACTACAGTTTCAATGACATCTATGGCTTCCTTAGTGGTCTTCTTCTTGTTCAAAGAACCTCCAGATGAATGGTCTATAGCCTTCTTTGATTCATATGACAGTCCTTCATAGAAGATGTGCAGCTGCACCCATTCATTAAACATATTTGGTGGACATCTTCTTGTTAGGTCTTTGAACCTTTCCCAAGCTTCATAAAGTGTCTTCCCATCTTGCTGTCTGAACGTCTGTACTTCAGTTCTCAGCCTATTGATCCTTTGCGGGGGGTAAAACCTTGCCAAAAACTTATTCACTACCTCCTCCTAATTTGTCAGGCTTTCTTTTGGGAAGGATTCGAGCCATTTGGATGCCTTGTCCCTGAGTGAGAAAGGGAACAAGAGTAGCCTATAGACATCCTGGTGGACTCCATTGGACTTCATTGTGTCACAAATCCTCAAGAAGACGGTCAAGTGTTGATTCGGATCTTCTTGAGCACCTCCTCAAAATGAGCAATTATTCTGCACAAGAGTGATGAGCTGAGGTTTTAGCTCAAAATTGTTGGCATGGATGGTTGGCTTTTGGATGCTACTTCCGCAGTTCCCTGGGTTTGGGTTGATATAAGAGCCCAAGACTCTTCTATCCTCCCCACCAGGATTTGCTCTACCTCCTCCACCATGGTTGTGAACCTCTTCCTCACGATGGTCTTCCATGGTTGTTTCAAAGTATTCTTCAAAGTGTTTTTCCTCTTCTTCAGCACCAACCACACGTTTTTCTTTTGCCTCCCTTCTTAATCTCAAGAAGGTTCTCTCAGGTTCAGAATCAAAGGAAGTTGAAGCCCCGCCTCTTCTCCCTGTCATACAACCAACAGAGTACAAGCAAAGAAAAGAAATGCAGAGAGTATTTTGTTAGTATTACTGTTAGTGTCAGTGATGCATTATATCAAACAGTTAGTGGGGTTAGTGAACTGAATTGTAAATAACAAAGAAAAACTAAGAAACAGGGGAGGGACGAAATTAACTAAGACAGAAAGCAAATTACTCAAACAGAAAATTAAATAAAAAAATGCTCAATCTAGTGATCCTCTAATGTAATCATTGTCGATGCACAATCAATCCCCGGCAACGGCGCCATAAACTTGATGCACGTGGAAATTGTCTCTCAACAAATCTCCCTTCGACAAGTGTACCGAATTTTTCGTCAAGTAAAAACTCACAATAGAGTGAGGTCGAATCCCACAGGGATTGATTGATCAAGCAACTTTAATTAGAGGAATGTTCTAGTTGAGCGAATCCATGAATAGAGTTGATACTTGCAGAAAATAAAACGGCAGGAAAGTAAATGACTAAAAGTAAATTGCAGAATTGTAATTGGGAATGGGGGAATTGCTCATAAAAGTAAATTGCAGAAATTAAAGAGAATGGTAAAGATCAGAAATGGGGAATTCATTGGGCTCAGGAGATGTTGCATTCTCCGGATCAATTTCATTCTCATCTCTTCCTCAATCAATGCACTCATTGATAAAGATAGAAGAAGAATAAGAAAATTAGTATTGATCCATCAAATTACAACAGAGCTCCCTAACCCAATGAAATGGGTTTAGTTGTTCATAGCTCTAGAAATCAAAATCAAAGATGGAGAATACATGATAAAGCTAGAAGTGCAGAGAAAAAAATAAAATACAAAGAGTAGTTCTATTTCCTCGCTCTCCTTCCGTCCCCTCCGTCCCCTCAACAATTCAAAGCTACTCCTATATATACTACTCTTCTCAGCTTCTAGTTGGCTCTTCAAGTCTTGGGCCTTTGGATCTTGAGTTTGAAACAGTTCCTTTCTTCATTTGGGCTTGGCTTTACTTGCAGAGAGAAAATGTGAAGTGGGTAGAGACTTTAGCTCAAGACGTTAGGGGGGTTTAACATTTAGCGAAAGTGTAAGTTCGAGAATGTTAGTGACAATTAACATTGTCACTAACGTTCCAATGCACCCCTTAGCCTCACGTTAAAGCCCACGTTAACTAGGTTAACGTGGCTTCTAACGTGGCTTTTGCCAACCTTCGAGAACGTTAGTGACACTCAACATTGTCACTAACGTTCCAATGTGCC
>NC_029779.3:29912967-29935062 GCF_000817695.3 Arachis duranensis
GGTTAACGTGGCTTCTAACGTGGCCACTCTTAGCCATCCCAACGTTAGTGACAATGTTGAGTGTCACTAACGTTGGTCATCCTTCATTCTTTATCGTTAACTTCCACGTTAACCAAGTTAACGTGGCTCTTGGGGTTTGTGTGGTTGCTTCAACGTTAGTGACAATGTTGAGTGTCACTAACGTTGTCGACAACTCTTCATCTCTTACGTTAGCTCCTACGTTAACCAAGTTAACGTGGGAGTTAACGTAAGTGGTATTGAGATTAAAAAAAAATCTCGAGACTTTGTTGGTTACGAAACTTATATATTAATACATATAGAGTAAGGTAATAATGATGCTCTTGAAGTTTTTGACTTCAAACTAATTAGTTCTTAAAAAAAATATTAATTTGAGTCTTTACGATAGTACAGTGGATATATTATGCCATTCTATTAATTTATCATGTAAAATTTAACGGTAATATTTATATATAGCGTTAATTAATGTGACATGTTTATTTATGAAAGATAATTATGTAGATAATAACTTTTGGAGTAAAATTTCATCTATTTTAATAGGATTCGTGATAAACTGAGAACAATTAATAAATATTATATAGAAATTCAAAAAATAATGAATGTTTTATTATCTAAAACTATATCATTTTCATACTCGTATAGCAACAAGACATACATCATATGTAAATAATAAAATACATGAACAACTCAATTTCGTTTCACATTATCTATTAACAAAAGAAAATACATGTGTACAGTTTGCTATTATAGAAGATCTAATTAATACTTTTTTTTCTTAAGAACTAATTAATCTGAGGTAGATCGAAATCCTTGAAAATATAATTGTTACTTTCCTCTAATATATATTGTCGCAGCTGTGATAGTATTCTAAAAGAACAATGCTGAATAGTTGCATAAAATTCAGTACACATGATACACAAATGGTAAATTAACCAATTAGGGTTGGTGAAAGAAGGAGCACTCTAGCTACTTCATTATTGGTGTCTTATTGGAACAAACGAGTTTCGTACCAAAATCATTAAGCTAAGCAAGTTAAAAATATTATGAAATGTCACTTCCTAAAATTTCTTAGAATTCATTCTCCTATAATTTTAATGGGTGAATTTCATAGTGTTTCTGTTGTGGTGTTTAAATTATTTAATTTATTTTTTAAAATAATTAATTAAATTATTTATCCAAATTAAAATATTAGAACTTTGCTTAATATAGATGGGTATCAAAGTGGCGGTGAGTGTTGGCTATTCTATCAAAAAGTCTGTTAAGATCGATTTGAAGTTATAGCTCCAATTTATTAAAATAAAATAAATTTAAAATATTAATTTATCTTCTTTTATAGTCTATTGGTAGTTTTATGGGATTGTCACATGTTAGTCTAACCTTTTTTTCGTAAGAATTATAAAATTAATTAAAATTATTTTAATAGAAAATAATAAATTAAAATATAATTATTATTTAAATATAAATAAAAAATAATTAAATTACAACATAAATTTTTGTTATTTTTTAAATTATTATAAAGAATAAAATAAAATAGAATTTTGATTTAATTTATAAATAAATAAAAAAAATTGAAAGGAGTGTATTTAGATATTTAATTTTCAAAATTTGTGTATATATTCTTATCACCGAAAAAAATCTTCTAGACAAATTAGTGAGTTGTACTCTACCAAAATTCGTGAATTAGACCAATTTTTTAGGTTAACATATTTAAAATTTCACTTTATTCCACCGTTTAGTAATTCAATCTGACATTTTATTGTTTTGATAATCTTATTACTTATTTAGTTTCAATTTACATGTATATTTCAATGATTTAATTACAAATATTTTATATTATTGTTTAATCAATTTTTTCTATACAATTATTTAAATGGCGGCGTATAAAGCAAATGATATTAATGACTAATTTTACATTATTAGTATATTTTTTTCTAATAAACAAAAGTGGTAGATGTGTGGTTTATTTAAAAAAAATTATTAAATAAAGAGTGCTGTATTCTTTAATTAATTTAAATTTAATTCTTTTATTTATTATATTTTATATTAAGAACTCAAATTTATTAAACTAACTAATATGCATCTAGATTTAGAAGATATGTTAATTAATTTTATCAACTTTGCTTCCATTTACTTTCTTAGCTTATCCATAATGATAAGTACTATATATGTTAATGAAATTATGATATTTTGAATATTTTGACGACAAAAATGTTAGAGAGCCAATAAAATTTATTTTTTTGGCTAATATTTAATTATTAATTTATAAAAATATAGACTAAAGTTATGTTATTGAATTATTAAATTAAAAAAATTATGTTAATGACTAAAAATAATGACAAAAAATAGTAAATTTTGAAGGTTTTTAAAAATTTATCTTTTGAAAAAAAATTACAAAATCATACAAATTTGATATTTGTATTATGCTGCATAAAAAGCTTATACAATTTTACTTTATGTATTAACTAATTCACTTTGTACTTATTTATTAAGATCGTTAAAATAACAAATTTATCGGATCAATTCATTTATCTATTTAAATAGACAAATTTTTTATTTTAAAAAAATAGACTCATTTAAAATTTGGATCAAATGACTGAACCCGATTAATCTGTCGGCTAAATAGGTGGCTTGTTTGATTTTATTTTGCATTTAAAAAAATAGAATTTTTAGCCAAAACTTTTTTTATTTGATTCAAAAATCCGAGTCACCAATTAAAAAAAATATTCATATATTAAATATAATTGATAAATAAATTTTTTTAAAAATATTTTTAAAAACACACCCAAATAATGTAAGACATAGGTCATCCATTTATTCCAACCTTTCTTGTGTGGAACTTAATTTTTTTCTTCTTTGATCACATAAATTAACCTCTATTTATATGTGTTTTTCCCTTGTTATACCAAAAAAATTATGAAATTAATCTCTATTTATATGTTTTTCTCTTGTTACACCAAAAATATATTTGATTAATAGGCCAATTTCTAAAAGAAATTTTTAATAATAAATTATTCTCTAAAATATTTTTATTAATACTAAGTAAATAATTAGAAATTATTAAAAGAAAACTAAAAATAAGTGTAACTAATAAAATATTTTTAATTTTGTGGACATATTTATAAATACTTTATAGTTTTTAAAAAAATTAATTTTATGCACGTTATTTATTTTGTCAATGAAAAATAATTTTACACGTATATCTAATACGTAATTAGATTCGGATGTAGTTAGACGACTGTGTAAAATATTTTGTACCATTAATTAATGTATCAAAATTAAATTTTTTTTAAAAAATATAAATTACAAAAAAATAAATTATAAAAAAAATTAAATTAATAAAATTATTTTTTTAAGTCCCTGAATTCGTGCCGGTGCTGCTATATATAACTCGGAAGTATTATGAAGTGTTAGCTCTCATGCCTCACTTTTCTTCTGTCTCTCTAAAACACTAAACACCGAAACAAAACAAAACAAAACCCCACATCTTTCTCTAACTTCATTTCTTTCTTGTTTCATCGATCAAATTCTTAGTCCTTACATACCCATATCAAAACAAATATAGATTGGTGCAATTAAGAAGCAGCAGCAGCCATATATATATATAAGGTCAAAATGATCTCCAATATAGATTGGAGAGATGATTATTTGAGAAAGGGGCCTTGGACGCCGAGAGAGGACGCCATACTTATCGAGCAGGTAGAGAAGTGTGGCAAAGGTAATTGGAGTTTAATTCGAAAGAATTCTGAGTTGAGGAGAAGTGGCAAAAATTGTAGGCTTAGATGGTCGAACCATCTAAATCCTGACTTGAAGAAGGGTCCTTTCTCTGAAGAAGAGGAGAAAACCATTTATGATCTTCATGCTAAGTATGGAAACAAATGGGCTCTAATGGCTACCAAGGTATCGCTTAGCTATATATATAGAGTTTATATTGCGATATATACTAGAAATTTTATTTGTTTATTTATTTATTCTAAATGCATGTTTGGGGTCTATATTCATGTGACCGACTCTTTTCCGTGCGTCTATTGTCTTTTGGTGCAATAATCATCTTGTTCCATAAGTCACTTTTGTTGATGTATATATATACACAATTTTTTTAATATATAAAATCGACATTTGTATTACGTCTACATTTTCCATAATAAATATCATTTTGACATTAATATTTTTTAATAATCAAACATGTATTTTTTTTATTTTATTAATTAAAATATAATTTAAATACATAATTAATTCGTAATAATGTATTTTATGCAAATATTAAAAGTGTTTGATGCAAATATTTTTCTAAAATTGAAGCATTTTTTTTGTAATGATTTATAATCACTATTTTAACTAGGGATGTACATGGATTGAGTGAATCTAAGTTTGTCTTAGCTCAAATCCAACTCTAAATATATATACTGGCCTATTTTTTAGACCATAATCCGATCTTAAATCCGATGAAACTTATACATATTCAATCCACATTTATATCGGATAAAAATTGGGTGATCTATCAAAACTAATTAATTTTTTTAGCAAAATTTTTTTTTTTCAGATTCAGCAATAATCAACAATAGATATTTTCAGATTCTAATTTAGATTAGAATCAGCAATACATTAGATTCAACTAAAAAAAATAAAAGGAATCAAAACTAATTAATTTTTTCAGATTCAGTAATAATTAGCAATATTTAATTTACTGGTAATCAGAACAAGAATCAGAACACCAAAATACAATTACTAATTAATTTTTTCCAAAAAAAAGAAACTACCGTCGCTGATAATAAAAAATCAGAACAATAATCAACACTTCTGATCAGAAATTCCAATAATCAAAATTCTTAGTCAGAGAACAAATGTTAGCAAAGAGAAGAAGACGACTAGAGAAGAGAGCAGAGCAGAAATAGTGACTTCTAGTAGCTGATTGATGGTGGCAGAGAAGAAGAAGACAACTGGAGGCAGTAGAGAAACGCCATCGCACTTCGCTGAGAGTCATCGTTAGTTGTTGTCGAGAAGCACTCAAAGAGAGGAGCTTTTTCATGGGGCAATGCGACTTTGAGGCTGGTGAGTGGTATCGGTGGCTGGTGAGAGAAAGAGAGGGCTGAGAGGAAAAGGGTAGCGTCGTCGCCGCCATGAGTGAGGGGACGAGGGGGCGTGGTTCAGTGGTTGCGTGCTGAGGAGAGAAGACAAAGTTCAGGCTTCAGGGTTGTGCCTCAACCTCGCTGGATGCCTTCAATCTTTATTATGCGCTACATGAATTCGTGCCCTAATTTTGAGAAGTGTATATTCACCGGGTCGGGTCCGGGTGACCCAAGCTATGACCCGGTCTCATTTTAAGTATCTTTCCAAGTTTCATTCTTTTTTTTTTTGGATTAGACCCAGGCCACTTTGGGTTCGGGCCAACATATCCTAAAATGCTTTAGGCATGGGCCGGATCTTTAGATCGGGTCAAACTATATATACACCCCTAATTTTAACTAATAGAGTTAGACTCAATTTTGACTAAGAAAAAAGGTTTGATTACAGATCTTGTGAAATTGAATTTGTAATCTATTGCTATTAAATTTGTTACTGATTTGCTTGTTAAATCTGAATTTGCATTGACTCTACCTCTTGTTTTTTTTGAATTTTTGCTGATGCTGCTGCGATTTCATGTTCTGTTGATTCTTCTTGTTACTGTTGTGATTGAAATTTAAACTTGAAATTTGACGATGATTCTTTTTCTTCTGTGATGATGTATTGTGGTTGTTGTGTTTGATAGTTTTTCAAATATGCTCCAAGTTCTTCCAAAATTACATCTAAATCTAAGACTTCATTCCAAGAGATTTTTTATAGGATTAGACGAGAATTTGGCTGATATCTATACAAAAAGCAATATCAAATACCATTCTGGGTGCAGTTGGATTGTATTGTTTCTATCATCGAAACCAGGCAAGAGCCTTTTCCATTTACAATGTTATTATATATATGTGTTCCATTTTCAGGTTCCTGGAAGATCAGACAATGACATCAAAAATTTTTGGAACTCAAGAATGAAGAAGCGCCTAAGAGAATATCCTCCACAAATAACGGTTCAACAAGCACAACACTTTTCTTCATCACCATTTTATTCGGTCTTAGCTTCATGTTACCCTAAAAATAATCTCAGTGTTGAACTACCTTCAAACATTTCTGCTGCCAATCCTCCACCACATCATAATCAGAAACAACCTAATCGAAATAATTCTTCTTCATTCTCTTGCACCAATAATAATGCAAGTTTTGTATTGCCATTAACCCCTGTGTCTCCTTATTGTAAGAGTAGTGGTTTATTGAATGATGTGGTGATGGAGGGTATTGCTCTTTGTCGCAAGGGAAAGTCAAAGATGGATGCAACCATTGTTATTGGTAGGGAGGAAGAAGAATTAGCTGATAAGAGAAAAATTATTGAAGAGCCACCATTGCCACCAGTTGGAACCAGTAAAGAGGAAGAAACAGCCACCATTATTGCAACTCAAAGCTCTTCTCATCAATTAATTTCAACAGGTAAAATTAAACTAACCTATTTATGATTTACGAGTTTGATTATTATGATTGATAATTCATGATTGTGTGTTATATTGTATACAGAGAAGAATGATAATGGAGGTTGTAACAATAATAAAGAGGCATTGAATAATTCTATGCCACAAATGGACGATGAATTGCTTAGCATACTTAAAAATTGTCCAATATATTCGCCAGTGCGAAAGTGGTACAAAGTTGATGATGATGAGGACTCCCTGATGATGATGATGGAGATTTGAATCTTGGTAACTTACGGAATATTAATGGATGATAATAACTAAAGAAATCGTATATGTGTTCATTCATATATTTAGAACAATTAGAAATCCAATATGCTATGTTAGGGTTTTAAGTTAGGTAAGCAGAAGAACACACTGCAACTTCAAAATGTGCAGATTAGGGCAATCGAATTTATTGAGTTTTTTTTAGATGTCCTTAACAAATGTCATGACTTAGCTTGTTAATAATGTTTTCTTTTTTGTTTTCATACATGCAGTTGAATGTAATTACATTTAGGCAATGATTGATATATTGAATAAATATGTTTTAAAATAAATTCCTCAACACAATATTTATTATAAAACTAATTTTAGGATTAGCCATATATCTTGTGCCCTAATAAAAATATTTTTTAAAAATATAATAATATAATTTTTTATCTTTTATGTACTCAATAATACATTAAAAAATTAAAATATTTTACATTTTTAATAATTTTTAGTAAAATATTTTTTATAATATTTTAAAAATGTGTTCTTAAGTTACATGTTAGCAATACCCAAAATTTTAATTAATAACACATGTATGTTGAGAAAATTTTTTTGTAGCAATTCCTTACGTCACAAGTAAAAATCATGTTATGTCAGTAATATTTTTGCTGTAATACCAAGTTTTTTGCCAACAACTTCGATTCATGGCATAACTCAGCATCGCTTGCAACTTTGATTGCTAGTATAACCAGTCTTTGCCAACAATTTCATTCGCTGACATAAACTATGTAATTTTTTCAGTCACTGACTTAACTCGCATTTGCCAACAATTTGAATTGTTGGTATATATCGCCTTTGCTATAAACTTTTGTTGTTATCATAACTCGCATTTTTCAACTATTTAGATTGATGACTCAACTATTTTTTCACGACAATCTTTGTGTTGTAAAAACCGCACTTATTATGCGACAACTTTGATTGTTGCTAAAATTAATATTTGTGCCTACTATTCTTAAATGACATTATACTATTTAATAAATAATTTTATGGAATCAATATAACAAATTATTTTTCTATGTTTATTAAATATATAAAAATTATTATTATAAGAGAAAAATAGAGAAATAAAATAATAATCTCTATAAAAAGTTGGATTAAAAATTAGTAAAATACTATCCGTCGTTCCTATCTCATTATCGTTATGGGTCTCCATTTATTTTTTCTTACAGAAAAGGCACCATGAATAATTGAATATTATTAAGTTTTAATTTTTTTTAAAAAAAATTAACATAACTATAATAAAATCCTATACAATTCAACTAAATATATCAAATAAAACACAAATTTAACAAAAGAACATACACATAATTTTTTTAACATATAAATTAAAATAATGTGAATTAGGATTACTTACACAACATATATATAAGAGATTTTTTTAAATAAATAAATAAATTTTTTATTTACTGAAATATGTAATTTGTAGCGTTTTTACCCAAATCCATCTTTTTACTTATCTCGTTTACACGGTAGATAATTTCACTTTGAGCATATCTCGTTTACAGTAAGACACAACACAGTTTGTACGTATCACGTTTATACACGTGATACGTAGAATAAAGTGGGATCTAAGTATCTTGTTTACACTGTAAATAAGATATACTCAAAGTGAAATCGTTTACAGTATAAACAAGATACATGCTGAATAAAAGGTTTTCACTGTAAATGAGATATAGTACGACAAAATTCAATCAGTCGCAAAATCGTTGATATTCTCCACAAATATCTCAATCATTCTTCTCATTCATTTCTTCGATAAATTTAGTATGAATGTCTAGTATTAGTGGTTATTTTGTTGTGATGGTGTATCGCAACTATCACATAAAGAACAGTGACACTGTGCTGGTTGTATTCGAGTGTGAAAATTCTATTCTGTTGCGCACTCAGAGAGTATTTTTTGTCTGAGTTAACAAATCTGATATTGACACATGTCGGTGGTCATGGAAGAAAAGAGGTTCGGAAGTGTGGGTCTTCGGACGCCACCACTCCACGAATGCTGTAATTAGGAAGTTGTCAAAGACAAAGTCCCTGAGTTACACCGTGTCGCTGATGCTAGCCTCCCTCAAGTAAGGGGACAATGGTGTCTGGGGGTGCAAGAGTGTGGCTCACTCGTCTAGGGAGTAGTTGGTGTGGCCTTTGTTAAAAGCAAGGTTGCGAGAACTGAATCGATTATCAAATCGGTCAAGTGATTGGTTCATTGGTTTAATGGTCCAACCAGAATCGAACCATAGTTGAACCGATTTAATTAAATATATAATAAAACTATTAAAAATTAAATATATAATTTCAAATATTCAAATTTAATATTTTTTAAACTAATACAATTCAAAATGTTAAGATTTTACATAATAACTTGTTCATATTTAATTATTAAAAATTCTAATTAATTTCTAAATTCTAATAAAATAATCAGTAACAACACTTATCACATTAGTAACGAAAATTTTAAATTTAAAAATTTTAACAATAACTTCTAATAATCAAATAATCATTAACAAAATAAATAAAAACTCATAAAAATAGAAAAAATAGCAACTCCAAATTAGAATCAGATTCTAACAACTGAGAATCAGTAAAAATAACAAAATAAACAATAAAGTAATATGAAAGAGAAAAAGCTAACTTGCAACACATGATATTCTATGATAGTTGTTTACAAAGTCAAGATGCTGAGCCTTAAAATGCAGATTTATTGTGCTTTAGAAAAAGAAGGAACACAAGTTCAAAAAGTTAAGAAGCAACAATTTCAATTGTTATGTATCACTCAAGAGTATCAAGAAAGGTTTATTATAACACCATTAAAATGCTCACAAAATGTAAATTCCGGTTAAATTAGTAGATAATTAGTCAATACATTAGTGATTATCAATGGCGCCATCAACATGGTACGCACAATTGTAATCTCAACTCTTTATCACAACTTCGCACAACTAACCAGCAAGTGCACTGGGTCGTCCAAGTAATAAACCTTACGCGAGTAAGGGTCGATCCCACGGAGATTGTTGGTATGAAGCAAGCTATGGTCATCTTGTAAATCTCAGTCAAGCAGACTCAAATGGTTATGGAGGATAACATAAAACATAAAATAAGGATAGAGATACTTATGCAATTCATTGGTGAGAATTTCAGATAAGCGTATGGAGATGCTTTGTCCCTTCCGACTCTCTGCTTTCCTACTGTCTTCATCCAATCCTTCTTACTCCTTTCCGTGGCAAGCTGTATGTAGGGTTTCACCGTTGTCAGTGGCTACCTCCCATCCTCTCAGTGAAAATGTTCAACGCGCTCTGTCACAGCACGGCTATTCAGCTGTCGGTTCTCGATCATGTCGGAATAGAATCCAGTGATTCTTTTGCGTCTGTCACAAACGCCCCACAATCGCGAGTTTGAAGCTTGTCACAGTCATTCAATACTTGAATCCTACTCAGAATACCACAGACAAGGTTTAGACCTTCCGGATTCTCTTGAATGCCGCCATCAATTCTAGCTTATACCACGAAGATTCCGATTAAGGAATCCAAGAGATAAACATTCAAGCCTTGTTTGCTTGTAGAACGGGAGTGGTAGTCAGGCACGCGTTCATAAGTGAGAATGATGATGAGCGTCACATAATCATCACATTCATCATGTTCTTGGGTGCGAATGAATATCTTAGAACAAGAATAAGCTGAATTGAAGGTCTAGGCATGGCCGAGAGGCCAGCCCCCATGATCTAAGAACTAGACATCCAAAGATGATCTAGAGATCTAAAGTGATCAAAAGATGAAAATACAATGCAAAAGGTCCTATTTGTAGAGAACTAGTAGCCTAGGGTTTACAGAAATGAGTAAATGACATAAAAATCCACTTCCGGGCCCACTTGGTGTGTGCTTGGGCTGAGCATTGAAGCATTTTCGTGTAGAGACTCTTCTTGGAGTTAAACGCCAGCTTTTGTGCCAGTTTGGGCGTTTAACTCCCATTGTTGTGCCAGTTCCGGCGTTTAACGCCGGGCAGTTTTGAGCTGATTTGGAACGCCAGTTTGGCCCATCAAATCTCGGGCAAAGTATGGACTATTATATATTGCTGGAAAGCCCAGGATATCTACTTTCCAACGCAGTTGAGAGTGCGCCAATTGGGCTTTTGTAGCTTCAGAAAATCCACTTCGAGTGTAGGGAGGTCAGAATCCAACAGCATCTGCAGTCCTTTTCAGCCTCTGAATCAGATTTTTGCTCAGGTCTCTCAATTTCAGCCAGAAAATACCTGAAATCACAGAAAAACACACAAACTCATAGTAAAGTCCAGAAAAGTGAATTTTAACTAAAAACTAATAAAAATATAATAAAAACTAACTAAAACATACTAAAAACATACTAAAAATAATGCCAAAAAGCGTACAAATTATCCGCTCATCAATTAGTTTTTAATAAGGAAGATTAGAAATGTGAAAATTATATTAAATTAAGATAGAGCTCGTTGAAACGAGAATTTTGACACCAATTTCGAAGAAAACGATCCAAAATTGGATCGAACGGGCCAAACCGGTTGAACTGGACCCAAACCGGGCTATCGGTCCAACCGGACCAGCCCTTTTAAGTGAACCCAACAGTGCCTTCTCCCTCATTTTCTGCAGCACGAAGATGAAAGCTTCTCCAGGGAGGAGAGAAACAAAACACCCCGTAACTTTATGGTAAATTTCTAACTCCCGTAATTTCTCCGTCCGAGCTCCAATTGCTGCACCGTTTGCGGCCACGCGTTCACCGCATTGAGCTCTATGTTTCTACCGGAACAATTTCATAGGTAACTCATTATTTCACACTCAGCCTTCATTTCCACCAATTTTCAAGTTTTGAGAAGGAATGTTGAATTTCTTTGATTTTTGATGTTTTAGGATCCAATTAGCTTGAGGAAAACGTTCACTCTTGCTTATGTGAAGCTTGAGTAAGGTGAGAATATGATAATTCTATTTTAATTTCATTGGATTTGAGCTTTGAGTATTAAATTGGGTATATATGTGTTATAAATGTGTATTAGGTTGTGAATAAATAATTGGAGCTTGAAATTATGAATACTGAAACTTGGAGGAAGCAGATTAGTTGAGTTTTGAGAGGCTGCCTTGGTTTTGAATAAATAGCTTTGGTTGTTACGTGGAAATCGGCCAAGGTATGGTTTAAGTTTCTTGCATTTAATATATAATGTTCTGTAAAAACTTAGACTAGATGACCATAGGATAAGTTTGAATGCAGGTGTATGTTTAATGTTTAGTAATTTATCGATGAATATATTTGGTTGAAGTTTATTGGATAATTAGTTATTAATTTTGGATGGTGAATGTTGTTATGTTAATTTGGAGAGAATTATGGTTGAATGTTATTGTTGATGAACATAGTTGGTTTGGTGCTTGTTGATTAATTAATGATTTGGTAAATTATTGATTTGAGGTATAACTATTGTGGAGGTTGTTGTGATAATGAGGTACTTTTTGTTAGAAGCCTAGGATTAGTAAACTATGATCCTTAGTTGAATTTTGGTTGTTGGATTTGAATATTGTATGAGTATAATTGTTGATCTAAGGTAGATTTATTGTGGTGACTGTTATGATGATGAGGAAGGGTATGTTGAATTGAAAAGAAAGCAGGTTTGGACCCGAAAAGGGTGGCAAAGTCCGAGTTTTAGAGGAGGTGCTGCCAAAATTTTATAAAAATTAGATATTTTGTTTATATGATTATCTAAAAAGATTTAGATTCAAAGGTTATATGGTTTGATTTATAGTTATTAAGAAAATGAGCATGTTTTAAGTTTGATTCATTTAGAAAAAAATGAATTATATTTTGAATTGGAATTATTGATGGACGGAATGGGAGGTGCGATAATGAAGGATAAGGATTGAATATGATTGACGTATAATGATGAATGAGATGCGATTGAGAATGATGTGGATGTTGATGAATTATAATTGAATTATTTATATGCCTTATGAATTTGAATAATCTGAGATACGAGATTCCCTAGATCAAGTGCCGTGGCTTGCCACCACGTGTACTAGGTTGAAAACTCGATACTCTGTTGATCCTACGACGTAAGTGTGCCTGGGCACTATATAAATTCCCAAAAATGTTACCCCCATTGAGCAATATTGATTATTTGAGAAAAAGCTGTGCATAGTCTCTTGGGGATGCACGTCGGGGGACAGTCTAAGGACAATTCAGAATTGTCGAGTTGGCTGAATAACCGACAGATGAGCCTCATCAGCCATAGGACATGCATGCATCATATGCATATTACTTGAATTACTTGTTGGTGCTTTAATTAGGTGTGCTTATATGTACTTGCCATGCTAAATGTGTATTTGTTACCAGTAATAACTGTAACCTTTTTGTGTTTGCCTTATCTGTCTATTTGTCTGTAAAAATGCATGAATGAGTTGGAGATGGAGGAATGGTAGTATGAGACTTAGATTAAGTTAAGTTAGGATTAAACATTTTTAGAAAACCACATTTTATAGCTCCTGTTTAATACTTTAAGCTCTATAATCTGAGTGTCGGTGTTCTAGGATTGCCTCTGGCATTCCCAAGACCTTATATATTATGTGTGTGGCACCTTTATCATACTAAGAACCTCCGGTTCTCATTCCATACTATGTTGTTGTTTTTCAGATGCAGGTTGAGAGGCATCTCATTAGGCGTCTGGACCCTTGAAGTGGAGTGGTTATAAGGTTATTTTGTTATGCTATGATGTGTATATATGTACTTGGTTTTCTCTCTGCATAACTTGTTCTTTTGATCCTCCTAGAGGTTTATGGAGAGGCAGGATTGTGTATATGTACTTTTGGGTTTTGGGATATGTATATATATATATGTGTAAATATTCTCCGACCAGTCTTGATTTCGCAGGCTGAGTTGGAAACTTGTTATTTTGTTTCTTTGGCACTCTATTCCTACTTCTGTTATCTTATGTTTACTAATTATGATTTTATTAGCACGTAAGTTAACTCATACCTTGAGCATTGCGCTTTTATTTCGCGATTTTTGTTTCCTCTTTTTTTCAAGGCTCCTAGCATATTATAATTCTTCTGCTATTATATGTACTCATTTTATTTTAGAGGTCGTAATACCACACCACATATGTTTTACAGCTTAAGCGTAAAGCTTAGTGTGGTAGGGTGTTACACAAAATCCCTAATAGATGATAATATCTAAAAAACTTGTAAAAATTAACTCAAAATCAGAAATTTAGAACAATAGTACAAAATTAACTCCGAAATTTGACAAAATTCAATAATAATTAACTCAATATAAATAACAATCAATAATTCTTCTTGTTAACAACAATTAACAATAAAAGAAATTAACTCAAAAAAATAAGAATAACCAAGGAAATTAACTCAAGCAAGAGGGCTGTAGCGCGGCAGAATAGGAAATGTGTGCGACAGAAGAATGAGACGGAAAAGACGAGATGCGACACCACATAAGTTGAGACGCAAGACGCATTGCGATGGAGGAGCCGAGATTGAGCAGTGGGACGGCAAAACAGGGGCCATGCAGCGAAGGAGGAATGAGACAGAGACATGTTGCGAAGCAAGACACGTTGCGACGGAGGAAAGGAGATTAAACAGTGGGGACAACAGCTGGAGGAGATGCGACAACAATGCTGATAGTGGTGAGGATGGCTAGTTGCTACTCTGCTCTGATAGGGTTTTTACTTTTTAGGGTTGGGTTTGGTCCGCTTGTGGAGAAAGAAGGCGAGGGGCTATTATGTTGTGTTTGTTTTTCTTTCTTAATGAATCAAACGGTGCCGTTTGATGGATAGAGAAACAAACCAGGGTGCATAAATACCGGGCCGGTTCACTGGTTAACCATCAGTTTATCTTATTTACTAACTATTTTTTTGCAGAACGATTCTATACATCAACCAAATTGACTAAAAAATCGGTTTTTGATTAATCCGGTCGAACCGACGGGTCCTATTCGATTTTCAAAACACTGATTAAAAGATGAATGTATTTCAATAATAAATATAATTTTATTTCAAGATATAAAGATAAAAATTAACAATAAATAACTATTTCACATTTCAAAATAATTAATTATAAAAAATCTAATTAATAATTAATTTATCAAATATCAATACAACATATTGAAAATTAAAATTGAGAATATGATGTTTTATTTAAATACATGTAAAAATACAATAAACATTTAAAAAATAAATTAAAACTAATCATTACAATTAAATTAATTAAGAATTTCAATTAAATTAATTAATTAACATTTACTAATTCAGTAATTTGTACATTCATTCCGCACAACCGAACAAATTCTAATAACATGACAATCTAATCTACATATATAACAACACTAAGTTTATAAAAATACCCAAACTATAATTACATGTTCAATCTCTTAAAAGAGAAAAAGGATTAAAACTAACTTCGAAGTCAATCGCTCCCGCAATGTACCAAATAGTGTTCAGGCAGTTGATGTCTCCGTTCTGTGTGTCTAGTCCGAGTATCTCACAAATACCAAGAGAAACGTCCGAGAAAGAGAAAAATGAAAGAAATGGGGGAGGAAAGGGACCAGAAGGGTGTTGTGAACGAGTTCCTTATATAAGTGCATCTATGCCTTATCTCGTTTACAGTATAAACGAGATAACCTGTAAACGAGATAAGCCACCTTACACAGCATGTTTATAAACATGATACGTCCAAGTCGTGTTGTGTCTCTCGTTTGCACTGTAAACAAGATATGCTCAGAGTGAAATCGTTTACAGAGTAAACATGATAAGTAAAAAGATGGATTTTGGTAAAAATTATATAATTTACATATTTCAATAAATAAAATATTTATTTTATTTATTTAAAAAAATCCTATATATAAGAACATTTAAAGACTAAATCCTCATAGTGGTCCTTGAGATTCACGGATTATACCATTTTAGTCATTTAGATTCACAATTCACTATAATGGTCTCCGAAATTTAGTTCCAAGCACCATATTGGTCCCTAAACCCTTTTTGGCATTGAATCAACGAATGGAATGTTGAGTTAACTTTGATTTTTCATGCTAGACACATGGTTAAATGACATCTTTTCGTTTTGACGCTTAAACAACGCAAAAACAAGGTCGTTTTGGAGAATGAGGGAAAATAAACGGTTTGCACATCATATAAACTCTTATTCATCTTCTCGTTTTTGTCTTATTTAAATGCCAAAATAAAATGTCGTCGTTTAGTCCTGTATTTAGCATGATAATTTAGAGCCAGCTTAGCACTACTTCGTTCATTAATTCAGTGCTAGAAAGAGTTTAAGGACTAATATAGTGCCCAAAAACTCCGAGACCAATATAGTAAATTTTGAATTTGAATGACTGAATTGATAAAAGTTGTGAATTTAAGGAATTGTTTTAGAGATTTAATCAACATTTAAGTAAATTTTCTTTTGTAGAGATTTTATGGGTCTCCATAAGGCGAGTACCTCATCTCCACCCGTTTTCATTTATTCGCGGAACGAGTCTCCATCTTTATAAAAATTTTGTGAGTCTCATTAACTTTTTCGTTGCAGGTAATTTTTATGATTTTTTTGGACATTCTTAGGTAAAACATTCATATTTAAAACTTTAATTTGTCATTAATAAAGCAAGAGGAATAAATGTTTAAATTCAAAAACTGAATACACGACGAATTTAAAAATAATTTTATAATCAAAATAATAATTTGCGTGGCATATTTTAATATTGCAAAAATAAGAAGTTAAATACTTTGCTTATTATGGATATCAAAGTAGGCGATAATTTAGTTTATTTCAGTCAAAAAAAAAAAATAGGCGGTAGCTCTTGCCTCCTGTGTGGTCTAACCAAAGGCCCGTTGAAATTAGTTTGAATATAAAGTCAATAAATTTATGAACGAGTTATAATTCAAATGAATTTTTTTACTTAAAAAATGTGAGTTCAAATTTTATTTATTATTATATTATGATATCTAGAATTAGAGATTATCCAATGTATCTGACAAAAAAAAGTGAATAAATTTAATTTATTAAACTAAAAAGGATGTGTGGATTAGTCAATCTAACTTTTTCCTAAATCATAAAATTAATTAAAATAAATTTAATAAAAATAATAAGTAAAAAGTTAATTATTACTCAGGCACAAATAAAAAATAATTAAATTATAATATAATTTTTTAAAATCTCAATATTAATAAAATTGTCTATTAGAATATCGTTTTAAATTAGTGTAAAGAATAAAATAAATTATGTAAAATGTGTCTCATAATTAGGAGCATATATATATAATAAATAAATAAAATAACAAGTCACCAAAAATAAATAAAATAACAAAAAAATAAAATGGAAAAAAGGAAGTATGTTTAGATATTTAATTTTCAAATGTTGTATATAGTGGCGGAGTTTGAAATAAAATTTTGTGGGACAAAAATTTAACACAAATTTTAGCCTTTCGTTTAAAAAATACATCAAAATTTTTATTTTTCATGATTATTTTATATAAAAATTTAAATATATATCCTATAAAATATGTAAAAAAGAAGTTAGAAGGATAAATATTAAAAATTATAATACTTATTGAATTTTTTTATTAATTTATACAAATACAATAATATCAATACTTATTGAATATTCTAATATTTTTTATCATATAAAAATTAAATTAAATAAACAGCGAAATATAAAATAATATTAAATTAAATAAATAAAAAATACCTAATTTTTTTATATTTGAACTCAAAGGTAGATGGAGTGTTGCTTGTTGAATAGAGAGCCATAAAATGCGAATACAAAGCTGCTAGCAAAGCAACGTTTTTATAATGATGATTTTTATCTTTTATTTTTTTAGATAATCTTTTTTTATTTTTTATTTTTTTTTGTTAGATAACTTTTTTATTTGATTTGATTGTTAGATGATCTTTTTTTTATAATGAAGATTTTTACCTTTTATTTTATTAGATAATTTTTTTTGTTAGATAACTTTTTTTATTTAATTTGATTGTTAGATGATCTTTTTTATTCTTATCTTTTTTTGTTAGATAATTTTTTTATTTAATTTGATTTTATCTTTTAATTTTGATGTGTTGTGAAAGCCAATAAAGACCTACTCAGTGCAATAAAAGCAAGAGATGAAGATTGAATATGAGTACTTTAAATCATAGTAAAGTATTTAAAGCCAACTGAACTATTTTTTATTTTTTGAAGAAGTACTATTAATTTTTTTATAAAAAATCTGGGTCCCTTGTCTCAACTAAGCTTCGTCCCTGGTTGTATATATCTATTTTTTAAAAGTTTAATTTTAATCACATCTGTTCTTTTAGATGATCATTCACACAGTCAATATTAAAGGTAGTTATTTTTGCTGATGTGACGTTAAGTAATTAAATAAAAAAAATATTGAGTACCATTAGATTTACCATCAGAATTATCGTCAAAATAAATCTGACAGTATAAACCTCGTTGGTAATTGTTTACCGACAGATTTTTTTTGTCTGTCCGCTAATTATCGGTGGATTTAGCAGTGGATATTAACTCTTAATTTGGCAAAATTCTGGAGCTTGTTACCGTCGAATTTATTCCCCAGTAAATCAGCGGTAATCTTAAATTTTATTTTTTTAATTTGTTTAAAAATTCAATATATAATTTTAAATGTTTAAACTCAATAATTTTTAAACTAACAAAATTTAAAATTTTATAATTTTCTATAATAATTTGTCTATAATTTTCATTAAAAGTTCACAAATAAGTTGACACATCAAAATTTAAGAATAAAGAAGAAAAATAATAATTACTCAAGTATGAAAAAAAGTAGCACCATAAACATATACTCTAAATCTAGAAAAGATGAACTTACGTAAGGTTGATATGAAAAATAAGATATCTCATGGTGGCTAAGTAAATTGCATAGTTAAAACTATCTAGACAATAAAATATTGAAAAAAAAAAATTAAGTATACAAATGGTATATCTATTTAAGATTCAAAGTAATCCACTAACATGCATATGTATGTCTCTCAAATGGTATATCTATTTAAGGTTATACAATTTCAGCAACTTACAAACCTAATTAGAGGTTTTGCATCATAAACTTACTATCTATAGGCGCATTTCCTAAATTACACGCAACCTAACCTAACATTATTTAATTTCTAATTACATTAAATTAATATAACAAACCCTAATCACACACTTCATTAAAAAATTTAACATATAATTTAATAAAATACCTAACAAAATTTTAAACAAACAAAAAAACTGAAAAAATACAAAAACTATAAAAAAAATTTACCTCTGATGGTGGCTGCAGAATGGTAGAAGTGTGGTGGTGACAGGAGGCAGCAGTAAAACCTATAGTGGGGAAGTTAGGGTTTAGAAACAACCTTACCTTAGCATGGTGGACCCCAGCCACAGTGATAGCGACAAGGCGACGGCCACCAATCGACGGTAAGGGACACCAACAGCGGAGGCACAGCGGAGGATTTCCTTAGAGATTCCAGCAGCAGTGATAATGATGTGCTGATCTGCGACGACAATATGGCTTATCGGCAACGACAGCAGCTCCAGGCGGTGGCGGCACAACCTTCTTCAATGGAGATCAGAGGGAGAAAGATGAAAGAGAAGAAGAACAAGAAGAAGAAGAAGAAGAAGAAGAAGAGAAGAGAGAGAGTTTGCAAATATGAGGGAGAATGATTTCACGTTTGAATTTTATTCTAAATTTATCGTCGGATTTACCGGCAGAAAAATTCGAAGGTAAAATGTTCGTCGTTGCCTAAACGACGCATTTTACTAAATTCTGTTACTATCGAAATTTTTTTACAGAAAATCTGACGATAAATTCGGTAATAGAATTAATTTTCGTGTCTCTATTTATCGTCGGAGTTAGTGGCGGAATTTTAAATCTGACAGTAACTTACTGAGTGACGAATTTTTACTCATAACTGTCAAAAATTTTTTGCAAAATCTATTGGTAACGTCCGTTGCTAAATCCGACAATATTCAGCATATTTCTTATAGTGAATGTAAATTTTAAGATTTAGGTATAACTTTTAGAGAATTATATTGTTAGTATCGCAACTGTTCAATCATGAATGATATTACATCGGCAAAAATATTACACTCATCTTAATGTTATCTTAGTTAAGAGTTTTCCCAAAAATATGCTGTTCATTTATATTATCTTTTTTTTGAACAAAAGTAGCTCAACACAATAAAGTGGAGTAGAGGAACAAGGGCAACTAAAATAAACACAGACATAAGTGTAGAGCTGGTAACTGTTGTCATCTCCGGCACTGCCATTAACAACCAAACGGATTGACTCCACACCATTCCTTGTAACTCAAGAAGGACATGATCTTTACTCCTTCAACACTTGTCTCTACCTGTTGAAAAACTCCACTATTCCGCTCCAACCAGATGTTCCAAATAACCGCACAGAATTCTATCAGCCATTTTCTTTGCTCAGACTTCCCACCTGTTGATTTGATCCAGCTCTCATAAAACTCTTTAGTGGTTCCCGGGATGGCCCAAGCTCTATCAAAAAACGTCAGCCATAATAATTTGTAATAATATAAAAATAGTGTATATAATAATTAATGATTTAATGTCCAAAATGGTCTTTAAAATTTCCAACTCATTTTAGATTAGTCCCACAATAGCCTTTGAAATTTCTAACTCATTTTAGATTAGTCCCCCACTTTTTAAAATAACTAAATAAGTTCTTCATTTTCAAAATCAAAATTTAAACATGAACATCTCTAGATATGTGAGAATAAAAGAAAGGCAGAGAAAAAATAAAAGAAGGCAGACAAAAGATAGAAGAGAGAAAATAGTAGATAGTTAAGGATCGGAGTTTTTATAGGAAACTATTTTATAGTATGCTCTCTAAGTTAGGAAACTATATAAATGAGTGAAATCAAAATGTATTCAATTTAATTAAAATCAAAGGAATTCACATCCATAACAATTATTCATTTTCTTTCTTTTTCCTCTTTAATAATTATATAGCGAGTATATTATTGTGAGTAATGTTCAATTTTATATTACTTTTTATCTATTAGAAATCAAAATTCCACTGTAGACTTAACAAGATATTTTAAATCAAAGTGTTGGAACAGAAAGATTGTTCACATCCATCCTGACAAAATCAGGGAGATCTTTAAGTTTCCTCAACTGAAAGATGACCCAGACTCCTTTAATAGGAGAATGATGAGGGTAAACAAAGGCCTGGACAAGATTCTAGAGGATATATGCATCCCTGGAGCCAGGTGGGCCACCAGCACCACTGGCATCCCAAATCAACTCAAGAGAGAAGATCTCAAACCAGTTGCCAGAGGCTGGCTGGACTTTATTGGGTGTTCTATATTGCCCACCAGCAACCGTTCTGAAGTTACTGTTAAAAGAGCAGTAATGATTCACTGCATCATGTTGGGAAGAGAAGTAGAAGTTCATCAACTAATCTCGTGTGAACTCTACAAAATAGCAAACAAGAACTCCAAGGATGCCAAATTGGCCTATCCAAGCTTAATTTCTATGCTCTGCCGAAATGCCAGAGTGAAGATGGGAATAACTGAGTATATCTCAGTTGAGCGGCCAATCACTAAAATATCAATGGAAAGACAACAACTGCAGGATGATCCAATCAAGAGAAGAGCACAAGAATTCCTCCCAGAACTTCCTCAATTCAAATAATGGGAACATCTTGAGGCATCTGTTTCCAAGTTGCAAGAAGTTATGAACCAAATAAAGGAAGAACAGAACAATCAAAGTAGCATGCTTTGCAAATTGCTTAGGGAACAAGAAGAGCAAGGGCATGACTTAAGGGAGCTGAAGCGCCAGAAATTAATCATTGAAGGACCAAGCACCTCACAGATCAGAGGAACATCCACTTCTCAAAATACAGGTTGTTGAGTTCTAATTTTAGCTTTAACTCTGTGATAGTGTTATTATAGGAATTTACCTTAGAAGTTATACAGTAGTAGTAGTAATTAGCATATCTATTCTGGTTTTATTTCCAATTAAGTTATAATTTATTTTTCTCATCATCATCAAACATGAATAAAATAGTAGATAATTAGAATAAAGAAGTAATTTATATTTTTCGAGTTCTTAATAATAAAAATTATAATTAATTATATGTGGTGGCAATACCTTTTGTTCTCTGAATGAATGCTTGAACAGTGCATAATTTGTATCTTAAATTTTACGAATGTTGGCTCCTGAAAGAATGAGGAACACGAAAAATATTATTGATGATCTGAAAAATCATGAATTTGATTCTTGAAGCAAGAAAAAGCAGTGAAAAAA
>NC_029779.3:29935189-29950520 GCF_000817695.3 Arachis duranensis
GCTGAGTCACAATCTGAAAAGGTTTACCCAGTTATGTGTCTGTGGCATGTATGTATCTGGTGGTAATACTGGAAGACAGAGTGCTTTGGGCCACGACCAAGACTCATAAAGTAACTGTGTTCAAGAATCAACATACTACACTAGGAAAATCAATAATACTATCGGAATCTTGAGTTCCTACGGATGCCAATCATTCTGAATTTCAAAGGATAAAGTGAGATGCCAAAACTGTTCAGAAACAAAAAGCTATTAGCCCCGCTCATCTAACTAAAACCTGAGTCTCACTTGAAACTCTGAGATATTATTGCTTCTTAACTTCTTTTTATCCTATTTTATTCTTCTAGTTGCTTGGGGACAAGCAACAGTTTAAGTTTGGTGTTGTGATAAGCGGATATTTTATACGCTTTTTGCATTGGGGGTAATTTCATGTAGATTTTAGTATGCTTTAATTAGTTTTTAATAGGATTTTATTAGTTTTTAGGCAAAAATCATATTTCTGGACTTTACTATGAGTTTGTGTATTTTTCTGTGATTTCAGGTATTTTCTGGCTGAAATTGAGGGAGCTGAGCAAAAATCTGAGTTAGGCTGAAAAAGGACTGCTGATGTTGTTGGATCCTGACCTCCCTACACTCGGAATGGATTTTTTGGAGCTACAGGAGTCCAATTGATGCGCTCTCAATTGGGTTGAAAAGTAGACATCCAGGGCTTTCCAGCAATATATAATAGTCCATACTTTGCGCAAAGATAGATGATGTAAACTGGCGTTCAACGCCAGTTCCATGTTGCAGTCTGGCGTCCTGCACCAGAAACATGTTACAAGTTGGAGTTCAACACCCAAAACATGTTACAAACTGGTGTTCAACTCCAGAAACAGCCCAAGCACGTGAGAGTCTTAAGTCTCAGCCCTAGCACACACCAAGTGGGCCCCATAAGTGGATTTCTGCACCAATTATCTTAGTTTACTCATTTTCTGTAAACCTAGGTTACTAGTTTACTATTTAAACAACTTTTAGAGACTTATTTTATACCTGATGACATTTTCAGATCTGAACTACATACTCTTTGACGGCATGAGTCTCTAAACTCCATTGTTGGGGGTGAGGAGCTCTGCAGCGTCTCGATGAATTAATGCAATTACTTATATTTTTCCATTCACATATGCGTGTTCCTATCTAAGATGTTCATTCGCGCTTAATTATGGAGAAGGTAATGATCCGTGACACTCATCACCTTCCTCAACCCATGAACGTGTGTCTGACAATCACCTCCGTTCTACATCAGATTGAAGGAATATCTCTTAGATTCCTTAATCAGAATCTTCGTGGTATAAGCCGGAGTGATGGCAGCATTCATGAGAATCTGGAAAGTCTAACCTTGTCTGTGGTATTCCTTGTAGGATTCCGGGATTGAATGACTGTGACGAGCTTCAAACTCCTGAAGGCTGGGCATTAGTGACAGACGCAAAAGAATCATTGGATTCTATTCCAACCTGATTGAGAACCGACAGATGATTAGCCGTGCTGTGATAGAGCATCTGTACCATTTTCACTGAGAGGATGGGAAGTAGCCATTGACAACGGTGACACCCTACATAGAGCTTGCCATGGAAAGAATTTTGCAATTATGTTATTGAGTTGAATATTATATTGCAGGGATTCAGAGGACAAAGCATCTCCAAAACCCCAACATATTCTCCACTACTGCATTACAAGTAATTAGTTCACGCTCTTTTATTTTTCTAATAATTCAACTGATAATTTTAATTGAAATCCTGACTAAGAATGATAAAATAAACATAGCTTGCTTCAAACCAATAATCTCTGTAGGATCGACCCTTACTCACGTAAGGTATTACTTGGACGACCCAGTGCACTTGCTGGTTAGTTGTGCGGATTGCAAAAGTGTGATTGCAATTTCGTGCACCAAAGGCTTATTGAGAATTGATGATTCCTTACAAGGTGAGTGGTGTGTGGCCGATGACTTTAATAGTGTGTTATCAATGGCAGACACAAGGGGTAACTCTCAGCTATCAAGAGACCAATAGCACTTTGCAGATTGTCTCTTAGGATATCGGTTGCAAGATATGGGATTTCAAGGCCAACCTTTCACTTTACAAAGATGATTAATTAGAAGAAGACTAGATAGATATATTACTAACGATGCATGGTCCCAAAGATTTAATCAAGAGTAGTGAAACATCTTCCGAAATTAAAGTCTGATCATGCTCCTATTCTTCATCTTGGTGAGTTAAGTGGCGGATCTTCTTCTCGACTTTTTAGATTTATTGCAGCTTGAAAAACATGTGAAATTTAAGAAATTCCTAGAGAGTAACTGGCAGAAAAATGGGCTCTTGAATGAAAATATTTCAAAGTTTATGGAGGCACCAAGCATTGGAACAGTGACGTATTTGGGAACTTGTTCAAAAGGAAAGCCCGACTATTTGCAAGATTGGATGGCATTTCTGTTGCTCTTCGGTTTGAAGTAAACCCTTTCTTAGATAATTTGCAATTCTCTCTATGGAAGTAGCTAGAGGCAGTGCTGATTCAGAAAGAGATTCACTGGAAGCGGTGCTCAAGATGTAAGTGGATTAACTTTGGAGACAAAATAACTCCTACTTCCATAACATTGCCACTTCTAGAAGGAAGAGGAATAAAGTGACTATGTTAAAGAATAATGAAGGAGTTTGGATAGATGATTCCCAATAACTTAAAGATCTTGGGATACAACACTTTTGCAATTTATACATAGAGGAAATGCCTTATGAGAAGTTGGAGGCACCTGACTTGTTTCCTCCACTGACTGACGAGGAGAGAAGTCGACTAGACAATATGGTAACCAATGAAGAGATTTCTTCTCCCTCTTTGCTATGGGTGCTTGGAAAGCTCCAGGACCTGATGGCCTACCTCCGATATTTTACCAGAGTAACTGGGATCGATTAAATGGCCTTTGGCAGAGTGGGTGAAGAAAGTATTTGTAGATCATGAGGAAATCAAGGCAGTCAATAACACCTTCATCTCCCTTATTCCGAAAAAAGACAACCCAGAATCTTGTAGTCAGTTCAGGCCGATTGGATTATGCAACGTCACGTATAACCTGATCACTAAAATCATTTTTCACAAGCTTAAAGTAATTATGCCGAAACTTATTAGTCTATCTCAGTGCAGTTTTGTTCTGGGGAGGCAGAGCGTGGATAATATTCTAATTGCTTAGGAAGTTATTCATACAATAAGAACAAAAAAAGGATAGGTTGGATATATGGAGATCAAGATCGACTTAGAGAAGGCAGATGATAGATTAAACTGGCAATTTATCCAAGAGACTCTCATCGAAGCTGGTCTACCAGAGAGTTTAATTAATTTGATTGTGCAATGCTACACATCAGCAGATATGAAAGTTCTTTAGAATAGTGTCCTATCTAGTTCCTTCTTTCCAACCAGAGGTATTAAATAGGGAGATCCCATGTCGTCCTACCTATTTATATTATGTGTGGAGATATTATCTCATATCATCTCGGTGGCAGTAAAGTACAAATTTTAGAAATCAATTGTCCTCAATAGAAGTGGTCCAGATCTATCCCACCTTTGCATTGCAGATGATGTATTATTGTTTGGAAAAGTATTCCTAGATCAGGTTAAGATAGTGAGGGGCATTTTGGACTTATTCTGTCGAAGTTCAGGGCAAAAGATAAATTATGAGAAATCAAGTGTCTTTTTCTCTGACAATGTGTATTTGGTTTGGCAAGGAAGCTAGAATTAAGTAGATCTTTAGAGATGAGGCTAACGTCCAATTTGGATAAATAGTTGGGAGTCCCATTGCCTCATGAATGTACTAAAAAGTAAGATTTTCAGTTCATCCTTGATAGAATGACATATCGGCTTAGCACTTGGAAGGCACAAAATCTCTCTCTTGCGGGCAGGGTCACTTTGGCCCAATCAATGTTAATAACTATTCATTTCTATCTCATGCAAACAATGAGACTGCCACTGAGTTTGTGTGATAAGATTGATCAAGTTTGCAGGAACTTCGTGTGGGAAAGCAGTAGTGCTGGTAGGAAGGTCCATTTAGTTAGTTGGGAGAAACTGTGTTTTTCAAAAAAATTTGGCGGCTTGGGTTTTAGACCAGCCAGAGTAGTAAACGATGCTAATATCATGAAATTAGCATGGAATTTGGTGCAAAACAGGAATGCTCTTTAGGTCAAGGTAATCAGAAAAAATATAAATGTGGGGAGAATACCATGCCCATTGTCAAGAAGTTCCAATCTTGTTCAAATACTTGAAAGGGTATTGCTCAAGTGTGGCCTAAATTTGAAAGGAAATTGGTATGGTGGATCGATGATGGTGATAGCACTCGATTTTGGAGAGATCATTGGATTCTGGGCGTGAATAAACTTAAAACTTTGCTCAACCAGATATATTAGAGGATATGTTGAACAACATAGTCAGTGAATATACAACAAATGACAAATGAGATTTAGGTAAAATTGAGGAGGTTTTAGGAGAGGATTGGATCACTGTTTTCTCTTCCTTGAAAGCTCCAAAAGCAAACTTGGGGGATGATTAGGTAGCATCACTTCTTAATTCCAACGGTAAATTTAGCATTAAGTCAGTCTGCTCTATCTACTTGAATGCCCTTGAGGATTCTAGCGCTGATTTATTTTTTAGAATTTGGAAAATTGAATCCCCAAAGGATGCACACCTTTCTTTGGCTACTTGTTATTGAAGTCCTTTTGACCTAGTGTTATGGTAAATCAATTGCATATTTTGATTCGTGACACTGTATTTTGTTTTCTAGAAAATGAGCTGCATTTGGCTTGAGCTAGGTTGAATGGGCTATGCTGTGCTCAATGCCGGCTGAAATTAGCACTAGTTATTTTGTTTTGGTGGGGCCTAACTTCTCCAGTTAATGATTTCTTAGTTAGTAAACTAGCTAATTAGGATTTAGCTTGTTGCTTGGACTAACATTGTGTAATCTATACATTTGTTGACTATGACTGAAATGTTTCAGTTAGAGGTTGGGAAAGGATCTTTTAAGCTAGTTTGATGGAGAATTTTACGTTATGATTTTTCCATTTGTTTGGTTAATGCTTGACTTACTTGATTGGAAAAAATGTCAAGGGGTGCTTTGGTGCCTCATCCCTTAAAGCTTTTAAATGTTCCAATACAGAGAAGGATATGTTGTGATGCTGGTTTCCCCTCTTGTCTCTTTCATCCTCTTCTAGCAATTGCATGTGGTCCTTATTAATGTGCAACAGTTTCTATTACAGTTTTTTTCTTGAACCTATTGTTTTTATTATTGATTCTTATAATCTCCAAATAGATCCTTCTACTGTTGGTGCAAGTCAGAGTAATAGAGAGGAAGTAGATGTTTGGTCAGTCTTTGTAGGCAATGTGAACAGTCTCTTCTCCTATTTACATTAAAAGCTTTCTTTCCTGCTTAATTATCTCATTCTTGGGATAAATAATATGGTTAATTATGTTAAAGAAATTAAATGTTTTGTGAATGTAAAATGTATGTAAAAAGCCAAACAAATATATGTCAACTAGGAACTTATGATATTAGCATTGGCATAATGTTCTTGTTGCACTGCACTGTTCTCTTTATGGCCAAGGCCAAGGCCAAATAACTTGGAATTTAATTTGGAGGGCAAGTGAAAATTTATGGTAAAGTCTTATGTGTATTAGGTTAGAATAATATATTATGTTACTCTGACTATTGGTCTATTACATTAAGCATTATGTGCTCTTATTTATATAAATATATTGTTTATGTGTAATAGCATGGTAACAAGTTGAAATATGTCATAATAATCTGGTGTTATATATATATACACACACGTTTGTATTGTAGTATGCTTGACCTGTTGCCTATGGTATGACGGTAAAGTTATTAGTGATACATCTACTAAAATGAAGAAACTTACGTTATTAGTGATACATCTATTAAAATGAAAAAACTTTGTTTTAATTAGTGTAGTTTTCAATTCTAGACTGAAGTAGCACTCATATATATTGCATATATGGCTTGAAGATGAAACTGAATTGTAAGATCTATATTATGTATTGCATATTTGAACTGATTTACAAAGTTTGAATGTTTTCTAGCTAAATATTTTAATGTTTTTTCTTTTTTTGACAGAATAAATCCCAAACATAAGATGAGAGTTATTGCCTGTTTGATTTTACGTTTCGAATTAATGAATAACCTTATGATTAAGTTGTTGATGATTTGCTATGTTTTGACTATATTGCTATTGAGATAAAAGAAAAGAAAATTGAATGATAGTTATAGCAGGCAAGTAGTAAGGGATGTTAGTGTTGATTGGATTATTTATTTTAGTGATCTAGCATGTATAGAAAACACAAGAATAGATAGACGTACCTTTCATGCATTGTGTAATATGCTTAAAGGGCTTGGAAGGTTAGAACCAAGTAAGAATATGGGTGTAGAAGAAATGGTTGCCATATTTTTACATATTATAACACATGGCATCAAAATTAGAGTAATAAAGAGACAATTTGTGAGATCTGAAAAAATAATTAGTAGGCAGTTTAATGATGTATTACTTGCTATTTTAAGATGTCATAATCTCTTACTGAAGAAACCTCAACCATTTAGCCAGGATAGAATGGATGAACGATGGAAATGATTCCAAGTAATTTATCTTGTTAATGCTATTAAACCTAATATGCTTGGTTTGCTTTAGGATTGAGTTAATTGATCTTTTTTTTTGGATTTTAGAATTGCCTAAGAGCCTTAGATGGTATCCATATCAAGGTCAATGTCATTGAGTTTGATAAGCCTAGATATCGAAATAGAATAGGTGACATAACAACTAATTTGCTTGGAGTGGTTGCCCTCGATATGAAATTTATCTATGTACTGGCAGGTTGGGAGGGTTCAGTTGCGAATTCTAGCGGTATTGCGAGATGCACTATTTTGCAATGGGTTTAGTGTTCCCTAAGGTATTTTATTGAGACTTTAGTATGTTATCAAAGTAACCATTTGATCTTTCATTAATTTTGTTCAATTTTATATGTCACACTAGGTCATTACTACTTATGTGATGTTGGATACGTGAATTATGAAGGATTTTTGCCACCTTATAGAGGACAAAAATATCATTTGAGTGAGTTTAGTCCACATAATCAACCCAGTACAGTCCAAGAGCTTTAAAATATGAAACACTCACAAGTTAGAAATATCACTGAAAGGGCATTCGGAGTATTGAAAGCAAGATGAAAATTTTTAAGGGGAATTTTATTTTATCCTATTAAGACTCAAGGAAGAGTTATAACCACATGTTGCCTTTTGCATAATCACATTAGAAGAGTGATGGTTATTGATCCTATTGATGAGATAGTAAATCAAAATATGCTTGGAGTAGATGGTGGGACGATCCACCAAATTGAGACGAGCGATGCTTGGGGTAGATGGAGGGATCAACTTACACAAGAAATGTGGAACCAATGGAGGAGAAGACATCATATTCGATAATTGTGATAATTGTTTTATGTGTGAGGCTGTTTATCATAACATTGATTTCATTTTGTTGATGTGTTTTATAACACCTTACCACACAAAGCTTTACGCTTAAGCCGTAAAACAGCAGTGGTGTGGTATTACGACCTCTAAAACAAAATATATACATAATAGTATCTGAACGAGAGTAATATACAAGGAGCCTTGGAAAACAGGTAAAACAAAATCGCAAAATAAAAAAGCGCAATGCGCAGAAAACGAGATTACTTGTGTGCTAAGAAATCAAAGATTATAAGTGTAAATAGACAGAAAGAGAGTATAGAGAGTCAAGGATGCAGAGTAACTAGCTCCTATCTCAGCTTGCGAAGCCAAGGCTGGCCGGAGAATATTTACATACATATATACAACTCCCATCAACCCAAAATACAAAGATAAAACCTTAACTCTCCTTAAACCTCTAAAAGGAACAAAATAGACAAGTTATTCGGAGAAAGCTAAGTACATATATACATAAACTAAATAACAAAAGAACCCAGAAACTGCTCCGCTTTAGTAGTCCAGACACCTAGCGAAGTGTCTTTTGACCTGTATCTGAAAACAACAACACAGTATGGGGTGAGAACCAGAGGTTCTCAGCATGGTAAAGGTGCCACACACATAATATATAAGGTCCTGAGAATGTCAGAGGCAATCCTAGAACGCCGACACTCAGATTATAAAGCTTAAGTTATTAAACAGAAACCATAAAAAGGTAGGTGTCTAGTGAATTCTAAACTCAGCTTAAACTTAATTTTAACACCAAACATGTCCACCTTTCCTCCGCTCCTCCATCACTAATGATTTAGCAGAGACAGACAAACAAACAATTTCAAGCACAAGTAGAAGGCAGGTAGTGCAAGTAGCAAATATAACAATTAGCATAATATATATTCAGTTAGGCATTTCCAAGTATGCATAGCAAATAAACAAACAGAATACACATGATGTATGCCTATCCTATGGCTGATGAGGCTCATCTGTCGGTTATCAAGCCAACTCGACAAGTTCGAAAGCCTTAGACTGTCCCTCGTTGCGCATCCCCATGAGTCTATGCATAGCTTTTTCTCATTTCATTCATACATTCATATATAACTTACTCAATTGGAGATATCCATTCCCGGGAATTTATACGTGCCCGATCACCCTTACGACGTAGGGTCAACAGAGTATCGAGTCTCAACCTGAAACACGTGGTGGCAAGCCACGAATCTGTACCCAGGAAAACTCGTATCTCAGATAACATTAAATTCATAATCATTCATATTCATTACATAATTGTTTATCATAGCCATGGCATCATATATCCTTCATGCATACCCATTCTTCTTGAATACTCATCACTTTTAACCTTTACTTCATCCCCAAGTTACCTCTATTTCCTAGCTTCAACTTACTACTAGAGTTATTGCTTGATCTGGGCTAAAAGAGTGAAGATAAAGGTTTAAAAGTTTAAAATTTGACTTAAAAACACAAAATCCATTTTTGTTAAAACAAGGGCCACGCGTACGTGTGGACGTGCGAAAACCCTCGCTCGCGTACGCAAGCTCCCTGCTCACGTACGCGTGAATCCTAACCCGAAAGTGTTGGTCGCGTCGCGAGCAGCTGAACACGTACGCAAATGCCGGGTCACACGTACGTGTGGACCACGCGTATGCGAGAGCGTATGTTTTTCCAAAAATTTGCATAAGTTTGAAAAGCTGTAGAATTCCAACTTTTTAACCCCAACTTCCAACGCGCATAACTTTTTCGTTTTAAATTATTTTTCCTCCATTTTTTGAACGGCGTAAACTTCACGAACCCAATTTTCATATAAAACAAATTTGAAACAATTTAGGGGTTCGGAAGCCGAGTTATGCCTCACCGAAGTTTGGCCAAAAATCAGTTTTTAGCAAATCTAAAAAACGTCTATTCTCATTAAAACTCAAGTTACCACCTTTATATCCATCAACACAACACACCTACACCAATACCACAACAATATCCTCATCCTTATCATTTCTCAATTCACCCATATCATGCATCAACATCTCAAATAATCAACAAGATGAACATATCCCTATTCATTATATATATACAAACACATATCAATATCAACTCATCATTAAACTCTTATCCTACCAGCATTAAACTCACAACATATCAATTAACACTTATCCATCAAGCACCAAATCCATATCACAATTCTTATCAAAATCACTAAGCATTAAATATACTCATACGTTTCAACCTATCCTATGGTCACCTAGCCTAAATTTTCACAGAATATTATATATTAAATACGCAAAACCTAAATCATATCTTGGCCGATCTCCACGTTTGGTCCAAGGCAACCCACAAGGCAAGAAGCAAGTCCTCTCACCACAATTCTAACTCTAGCACCAACCTAAGCTTCCACCAATCACCAATGTCCACAATTCAAGCTCCAATTACATATACACAATCCTAATTCATATATACATGATACAAATAAACCCAAATTCAATACCTAATATACTCAATTAAGGAATTAGCTAAGATTCTAGAATTTTTACCTTACACAAACACCAAAGAAGCAAGATTGAATGTTCTCCTCAAGCTAATTCAAGCCTAAACACCAAAATTGAATAATTTTCAACATCATGGCTCATGAATTTTGAAACTGAGAATGAGAAAATTGAGGAATAAAATATGACTTCCTCACCTTACAATGTTCTGGGCCTTGTAGAGCTTGACAACGTGAGCGCACGGCCGCAAACGTTGCGGCAATCAGAGCTCCGGATCAAAAGTTACATGGATTTGAATGAAATCAAGGGTTTTGGAACTTAAGGTGTTCTTCCCCTTGTTTGCTTGCTTCCAGCGAGTTTTGCATGCAGAAATGGGAAGATAATGAGCTGAAGCTCATTAAGTATGATGGGTTGGTTGGGCCCACATGCCCGGTTTGGGTCCGGTTCGACCCGTTTGGCCCAATCTTGGGCCAAATTCTTTGAAATTAGTATTAAAATTCTTGTTTTAATGAGCTCTATCCTAATTTATTATAATATTCATATTTATAATCTCCTTTATTACAACTTAATTTATTGACTAATTATTCGCTAATTTTATGGGATTTACATCCTATTCACCTAAATAAGAATTTTGCCCTCAGAATTCAGATTTCGTTATTTGAAAAGAGGTGTGGGTAGTCCTTCCGCATACTCAAAATTTCTTAAAGCTGACCTCTACTCGAAATGTCCATCTCCTTTCATTTAAACTAACTTAGGTTGTAAGGCATGAATTTGTTTTAGAAGCATGTTTCAGAAGTTACGAAATGTGGAGTACGTTAAATAAGTTCGAAAGGTACGGTAGAAAAATAATTCGGTATGCCACTGACCATTGATCCCCTCCAAAAATTGAGATGGACCAACTTAGCGGCGTTTAACTTCTTAGTTTTTTATTGCTCATCTGATTCTAGTTTGTTGAAGTAATCTTTAGAAATACGTATCTTCCTCCTTCAAGCTTGAGAAGTCTTTTTCTTAGATTCGCATAACTCTTTTGTCGGCCTTTCGTAGTGAGAATCTTAACTCGGCTTTTTCATTGCCTTAGCTATCAAATTCAGGAACTAAGATGTTTGAGTCTCCAGTTTCAGATCAGTATAAAGGCTTTTAGGGCATCGTGAAGCTTTACCTACTTTCTGATGTACAATCTCGTTTAATATCTTTGATAAACAGTTTGCTCCGATGGGCGGAAAGGATTTGGGTTAACTGACCCACGATCACCTAACAGTATTACTTCCTATTTTAGTCCTCGATAACCCCTTTCATAATCAGTAGCAGTCCCTTTGTACTTTCATTGTGAACCCTTCCATGGTTATTACATCTCGGATGACTCTTGGTACTCGCTCCTTATCTTAGTACGTGTTAGATATTTAGTCATACGCGTCGCTACATTATCCATCGCTTCAGGCCTTTCCACCATATCTTATCAAAATTGTGGTATATTTTAGCAGTCCTCGGTTGAATCGAAATCTGTTTCTTTGAACAAGCAATTCAAGCAATATGCTTATGATGCATACTCTGAGTCGTGTTTATGTGCTATTAGGATATCAGACTGATATACATAGCATAAAGTTCATGAGCATGCATTTGGGACTCTGAATCACTAGACCTGCGATATTGAGACTGATCACCTTGATATCACTTGTTTGGTGTGTATAGGAATCAGGTTGAGACCGAAGGACACATTTGGAGAACTAGGGTTTATGTATGTGCATTTTAGGGACTTGGGTATATATATATATATACACGTAAATATTCTCCGGCCAGCCTTAGCTTTACAACCTGAGTTAAGAGCTTGTTATTTTGTACTCTTGATCTTCTACTTTTATCTTTTGTATAATTATGTTAGTGTACTCTAGATTTCTTCGTACGCAAGTAACCACATTTTATGAACATTGCACTTTTATATTTTGCGAGTTTTGCTTTACATTTTCATCAAGACTTCTCGTATATTAAATCCTTTCAATTATTATACTATATATATATATATATTTTATTTTAGAGGTCGTAGCGCCTTGCCACCTCTGTTTTACATTCTAGGTGTAAAGGTCTGTGTGGTAGGATGTTACATGTTTGTGTTCTTGTACAAGAGTTGTGTATGTATGCTTATTAGTGCTAGTAATTTTTTACTTTTGAGATTTCTTTGTAACTTTGATTTGAATAATAGTGAAGCTTTCTAATATATGTGGTTAAAATTTTTTAGATTTGTTTAATATAAATTCAACTATGGATTATGAGGCGTATTCTGAATTATGGTTTAGGTAAGTATTTTGTACTACTTTAATTGTGATAATGTTAAATTGAATTAAAAATATTTAATATTAGAGGTATTTTAGTAAATTTAAAAAAAATTAAAATCAATAATAACTTTAATTAAATATATTTGTTATTAAGAGTATTTTAATAAATTTATTATTAGAGATATTTTATAAATTCAAAATGTAAAAAAAATATTTGATTAGATTTATATTTAATTTTTTAAGAAAAAGTCAATAATAATTTTGGTTGAAAATATTTGATATAGGGGTATTTTTGGAAATAAAAATATTTTTTGTCCAAAAATAATAATATTAACCTTTTAATTGAAAATATATTTATATGTAATTTTTTTATGTGTTTATTAAGTTTAATCATTAATCTTTTAATTTGAATGATTAAGGATAATTTTGACATATTACATAATATTACCAAAAAACTTAAAATATCCAACCAAACAAAAAATTATTCATTTGCAGAATTATTACATAATATTCCAAAACATTAAATTTTATAACCAAACATAGAAATTTTATATACCAAGTAATTTCATCCCTAGGCATTATATTCCTAAAAATGATATTCTTTGTAATAAAAACTAATCCTTGAAGCACACACCCTCAGTTTCGTTCAATTCGACTTATTTTCTTTCTTCTTCTAAATTCTTTTTAGTTTAACCATGTACCATTATATAAATACTATTAGTGTATTATTTTTGGGAGATCTCCGCCTTTTATTATGAGATCTTATTTTAGAATATCTTTGTATTTTATTTTTTATTAATTAATAAAATATAGAATTATTTTTCACATCCAAACAATTTTAACATCCAAATTCATTCAAGTGATTTAGAGTCACGCGCTTCTTCTTCTTCTTTCGTTATCTTTCTCTTTCGTTATCATCATCACCAACAACACCACCACCTCATCCTCCTTTAATTCTTTTCTCATTTGAATTTCTTCTTGTTTCTTTTTCTTCACCTCCTCCTCCACCACCACCACCACCACCACCACCACCACCACCACCACCATCATCATCATCTTCTTCTTCTTATACATACTGTAGTTATTGTTGAATTTTTGCCATGTTGATGATGTTGTCTGATCCAAAATTTATTTTCGATGTATTTTTGTTCATGATTTAGTCTTGTTTGTGTGATTGTTTTCGAACTGAGTTAATTGTGTCACAATTGTTATGTAATTTCAGTTCATTTCTGAGTTAATTGTGTCGCAATCCATTATGTAGTTTCAGTTCATTTCTGAGTTAATCGTGTCGTAATCATTATATAATTCGGTTCATTTCTGAGTGAATTAAGGTGTATTTGGACTCGTTGTCCTGCACAATTCAAAACTCTTTCTCTTCTTTCTCCTCATCTTCTATTGCTTCTTCTTCTTCTTCTTTTTCATCTTTTTCTTCGTCTTCTTATTTCATTTCTCAAAATTCTTTTTTATTTACTCTCTTCAGAGGAATAAGACCAAGAAAAAGAGAAGAAAATATCAAAAAAAAAATAAAAAAAACATATTAATGACGTTGTTTGATTCAAAATTGATTTTGAATGTGTTTTTGTTCATAATTCAGTCTTGTTTGTGTGCTTGTTTTCGAACTGAGTTTATGTGTCGCAATCATTATGGTAAATTTCAGTTCATTTCTGAATTAATTGTGTCACAATTGTTGTGTAATTTCGATTCATTTCTGAGTTAATTGTGTCGTAATTATTATATAATTTCAGTTCATTTCTGAGTGAATTAAGGTGCTTTTAGATTCGTTGTCCTGTACAATTCAAAACTCTTTCTCCTCTTTCTCCTCATCTTCTACTGCTTTTTTTTTTATCTTTTTCTTCTTTATCTTCTCCTTCTTACTTTATTTTCTCAAAATTCTTCTTAATTTACTCAAATTTAACACAATTTCTAAATTTGTGTTAAATTTGGGTTTAGCTCTTGGACAAGGCCTTAAATCAGTAAAATTAAATAGAAAAAATATAACAAGAAATAATGATGAATTTAATATAAGATATTATGAATATACTCCTTTCTTTAAAAGGCATTTTTTTAAATCTTTTTTTCTGTTGTAGCTAAATTCTCCTCAATTGAACTTGAAATCTACATGCAAAAATATCTAAGTTCATGTTAAAAATATTTTATTATTAACATCTATTGCTTCTCAAACCTATAGATTCTTTACCATTGTTTTCTGCTTCTCTTTCTTTCTGAGTTAATTGTGTCAAAATCATTATGTAATTTCGCTTCATTTCCGAGTTAATTGCATCGCAATTATTATGTAATTTCAGTTTATTTTGAGCGAATTAAGGTGCATTTGGACTCGTTGTTTTGCACAATTCAAAATTCTTGTTTCTCATCTTCTCCTGCAATAACAGTCGTAACAGTAGCAGTAGCAACAAAAGAATGACGATGAGAAGAAAACACGCGAAGAGGAAGGAGAAGGAAAAGGAGGAGAAGGAGGAGGAGGAACATGAAGAAAAGGAAAACGACGACGATAACGTAAAACCCACGTGTGAATATAAATGACTTGGTTGAAAAAAATGATATGTACATATGTAACCCTATTTTTTTTTTAATGAGAATAATTTTTGTTAATGTTAAATCTACTTAATTGGACTTGGATAACAATATTATTTTAATATGTAATAGATCTATAAAATATAATATAGTACCCTTAAAAAAATAATACTATAAAAAAAATACATATTTCATACCATGTCATTAATGGATACGTAAAGCATTAATTTCAAACTTTATCGTTAACGAAGAAAGAGATAATATATGTTCAAATTCAAGATACTGATGACAAAAAGAATAAAAAATAATTTTATTATTAAAATAATAATTTAAGTTGCATATCTTAGTATTGCAAAAAAAAATAGATTAAATGCTTGTTTGAATAAGTTTATAAGTAATTTTTTTTAATTTTTAATTTATAAAAAGATATAATATTAATATTTGGTATAATTTTAAAATTAAATTATAATTTTTAAAAAATTATTTGAATATTTATAAAAAATTAAAAAAATAATTTTTTTATAATA
>NC_029779.3:29950787-29951330 GCF_000817695.3 Arachis duranensis
ATAAAATAAAATAGAATTTTGATTTAATTTATAAATAAATGAAAAAAATTGAAAGGCGTGTATTTAGATATTTAATTTTCAAAATTTGTGTATATATTCTTATCACCGGAAAAAAATCTTCTAGACAAACTAATGAGTTGTACTCTACAAAATTCGTGAATTAGACCAATTTTTTAGGTTAACATATTTAAAATTTCAATTTATTCCACCGTTTAGCAATTCAATCTGACATTTTATTGTTTTGATAATCTTATTACTTATTTAGTTCCAATTTACATGTATATTTCAATGATTTAATTACAAATATTTTATATTATTGTTTAATCAATTTTTTTATACAATTATTTAAATGACGGCATATAAAGCAAATGATATTAATGACTAATTTTATATTATTAGTATATTTTTTTTTAATAAAAAAAGTGGTAAAGTGTGATTTATTTAAAAAAATTATTAAATAAAGAGTATTGTACTTTTTAATTAATTTAAATTTAATTCTTTTATTTATTATATTTTATATTAAGGACTCAAATTTAAATTTTA
>NC_029779.3:29951631-29956559 GCF_000817695.3 Arachis duranensis
TATTATTATTATTATACAATTTTCAATGTAAAAAATTAATTAAGTACCGCAAGTGTTCAATCATGCAGTGTATTACATTAGCAAAAGTATTACATTCATCTTAGTGTTATCTTACTTAAAAGTTTTCCCAAAGAATAGTACTTGATTCATTTATATTATCAACACATTACAATTAAATTTTTAATATATAATAATTTGTAATAATGTAAAAACAGTGTGTATAATAATTAAGTTGGAGAATATATAAAAATTATAAATATATAAACACGCTTATAAGACCATACATCAATATAAAAAAATTATGTAGGCAGTTCTCTCTTAATATCGTCATTATCATGTTTGTTTTTAATTATTACAACCTCAAACATGAGAGTTTAACTTTTGTTTCTTTTTCTTTTACTGAGGCATTATGAAATTAAAAGATTAAGATAGTTTGAAATTATAATAAAATTAAGAGTTACATGAGTGTTATTAAGTTATTAAAAAAACTTATTTTTTAATATATTTGATAAATTTTTAATTTTATTTTTTTTAAAATATTTTTAAAAACACACCGTAAGACATAGGTCATCCATTTATTCCAACATTTCTTGTGTGGAACTTAATTTTTTTCTTCTTTGATCATAGAAATTAACCTCTATTTATATGTGTTTTTCCCTTGTTGCACCAAAAAAAAATTATGAAATTAATTAGAAATTATTAAAAGAAAATTAAAAATACGTGTAACTAATAAAATATTTTTAATTTTGTGGATATATTTATAAATACTTTATAGTTTTTAAAAAAATTAATTTTCATGCACGTTATTTATTTTGTAAATAAAAAATAATTTTACACGTACATCTAATTACGTAGTTAGATTGATCATGTAAATAATGATACAAAAAAATGGATATAATTAGACAACTATATAAAATATTTTGTACCATTAATCAATGTATCAAAATTAAACTCTTTAAAAAAATATAAATTACAAAAAAAAATAAATTATAAAAAAAATTAAATTAATAAAATTATTTTTTTAAATGCCTGAATTCGTGCCGGTGCTGCTGTATATAACTCGAAAGTATTATGAAGTGTTAGCTCTCATACCTCACTTTTCTTCCGTCTCTCTAAAACACTAAACACCGAAACAAAACAAAACAAAAAAATTATTCATTCCGAAGATTATTACATAATATTTAAAAGTATTGAATTTTATAAACAAACATAGAAATTTTACATATCAAGTAATTTCATTTTTAAGCATTATATTCCTAAGAATGATATTCTTGGTAATAAAAACTAATTTTTGAATCTCACACACCCTTAATTTCATTCAATTCGACTTATTTTCTTTCTTCTTCTAAATTCTTTCTAGTTTAACTATGTACCATTAGATTAATACTATTAATATATATTTTTGGAAGATCCCGCCTTTTATTATGAAATATTATTTTTTATTAATTAATAAAATATAGAATTATACTCTACATCCAAGCAATTTTAGCATTCAAATTCATTTAAGTGATTTAGAGTCACACGCTTCTTCTTTCATTATCTTTTTCTTTTGTTATATATCATCATCACCAACAACACCACCACCTCATCCTCCTTCTTTTCTCGTTTGAATTTCTTCTTCTTGTTTCTTTTTCTTCTCCTCCTCCATCATCATCATCATCATCATCATCATCATCATCATCATCATCATCATCATCATCATCATCATCATCATCATCATCCTTCTTCTTCTTCTTCTTCTTCTTCTTTATGTGATTGTTTTCGAACTGAGTTAATTTTGTTGCAATTATTATGTAACTTCAATTCATTTCTAAGTTAATTGTGTCGCAATTCATTATGTAATTTTGGTTCATTTCTGAGTTAATCAGGTCACAATCATTATATAATTTTCGTTCATTTCTGAGTGAATTAAGGTGCATTTGGACTCGTTGTCCTACATAATTCGAAACTCTTTCTCTTCTTTCTCCTCATCTTCTTCTGCTTCTTCTTCTTCTTTTTCATCTTTTTCTTCATCTTCTTATTTTGTTTTCTCAAAATTCTTTTTTATTTACTCTCTTGAGAGGAGTAAAACCAAGAAAAAAAGAAGAAAATATCAAACAAAAAGAAGAAAAACATATTAATGACGTTGTTTGATCCAAAATTGATTTTGAATGTGTTTTTGTTCATGATTCAGTCTTGTTTGTATACTTGTTTTTGAACTGAGTTTATGTGTCGCAGTCATTATGGTAAATTTCGATTCATTTCTGAGTTAATTGTGAGTTAATTGTGTCGCAATCATTATATAATTTCGATTCATTTCTGAGTAAATTAAGATGCATTTAGACTCGGTTGTCCTGCACAATTCAAAATTCTTTCTCATCTTTCTCCTCATCTTCTATTGTTTCTTCTTCTTTTTCACCTTTTTCTTCTTCATCTTCTCCTTCTTATTTTATTTTTTTAAAATTCTTTTTGATTTACTCAAATTTAATACAATTTCTAAGTTTATGTGTTAAATTTGAGTTTATCTCTTGGACAAGACCTTAGAAAATTAGTAAAATTAAATAAAAAAATATAACAAGAAATAATGAATTATGAATTTAATATAAAATACCATGAATATACTTATTTTCTTTAAAAGATATTTTTTTTAAAATCTTTTTCTCTATTGTAGCTAAATTCTTCTCAGTTAAACTTGAAATCTACATGCAAAAATCTCTTAGTTCATGTTGAAAATCTTTTATTATTAACATCCATTGCTTCTCAAATCTGTAGATTCTTTACCATTGTTCTCTGCTTCCCTTTCTTTATGAGTTAAGTGTGTCAAAATCATATGTAATTTCGGTTCATTTCTGAGTTAATTGCGTCGTAATTGTTATGTGATTTCAGTTCATTTCTGAGTAAATTAAGGTGCATTTAGACTGTTCTGCACAATTCAAAATTCTTGTTTTTCACCTTCTACTGCAATAATAACAGTAACAGTAGCAATAAAAGAATGACGATGAGAAGAAAATACGCGAAAAAGAAGGAAAAAGAGGAGGAAGAACATAAAGAAAAAGAAGAAGACGACGACGATAACGTAAAGCTCCGCGCGTGAATGTAGATAACTTGACTGGAATCAAAGAATTATGTGTGCATATATAATCACACTCTTTTTAACAAAAATAATTTTTGTTAGCATTGAGTCAACTTAATTAAATTTGGATAACAATATTATTTAAATGTGTAACAGATCTGTAAAATATAAATTATTACTCTTGAAAAAAATAATACTATAACAAAAAAAAATGTATATTCATACTAAGGCATTAATGGATACGTAAAGCATTTACTTTTCAAATTTTATCATTAATGAAGAAAGAGATAATATATGTTCAAATTCAAAATAATGATAACAAAAAGAATAAAAAATAATTTTATTATTAAAATAATAATTTAAGTTGCATATCTTAATATTGCGAAAATAAGTAGATTAAAGGCTTGTGTTTGATAGATTTATAAGTAATTTTTTATTTTTAATTTATAAAAAAGTATAATATTAATATTTGATATAATTTTTAAATTTAATTGTAATTTTTTTAAAAAATATTTAAGTATTTGTGAAAAAATTAAAAAAATAATTTCTTTTATAATAATTTTTTTATCATATTTTTTATAAATATTTATTATTTAATTTTTTTTAAATTTAATTAAATTATTTATCTAAATTGGAGCCTTAGCAATTTACTTATTATGGGTATGAAAGTGGCGGTAAGTAGCGTGCTATTCAATCAAAAGTCTGTTAAGATTTATTTGAAGTTACCGTGAATAAGTTTAATTTATTAAAATAAAATAAATTTAAAATATTAATTTATCTTATTTTATAGTCCGTTGGTAGTTTTATAAGATGGTCAGTCTAATTTTTTTAAATTATAAAATTAATTAAAATTAATTTAATAAAAATAATAAATTAAAATATAATTATTATTCAAACATAAATAAAAAATAATTAATTATAACATAAAATTTTTGTCATTTTTTAAATTCTTAATGTTAATAAAATTGCCTATCAGAATATTTATTTTTAAATTATTATGAAGAATAAAATAAAATATAATTTTGATTAAATTTATAAATAAATAAACAAATCGAAAGAAGTATATTTAGATATTTAATTTTTAAATTTTATGTATATATTCTTGTAATACTAGAAAAAAACTTCTGGACAAATTAGTTAGTTGTACTCTACAAAAATTCGTGAATTAGACCAATTTTTTAAGTTAACAGATTTAAAATTTCAATTTATTCCACCTTCTAACAATTCAATCCAACATATTCCACTGTTTTGATAATCTTATTACTAATTTAGTTCCAATTTACATGTATATTTTAATGATTTAATTACAAATATTTTATACTATTATTTAATTAATTTTTCCTATAAAATTATTCAAATGGCGGCATATAAAGCAAATGATATTAATAACTAATTTTACGTTATTAGTATATCTTTTTTTTAATTAAAAAAAGTGATAAATGTGCGGTTCATTTTAAAAAAAATTTATTAAATAAAAAGTATTGTACTCTTTAGTTAATATAAATTTATTTATTTATTTATTATATTTTATATTAATGACTTAAATTTAAATTTTAAAATTTACGATATATAATTTAAAATGTAAAATATAGAGTTTTCTTTGTAATTGTAAAATATAGAGTTTAAAGTATACTATTTAGGATTTAGATTTTAAAATTCAAATATGCAACAATACAGTATTATATACATACTATCTAGGATTTAGATTTTAAAATTTAAATATGCAATTATACAATATTATATATATAATGAAATAAAATTTTTGTCTAATGAAATGTTACCAAATTAAATAAGTATAATTTTACAGAATTATATTATTAATTGTGTTTTGAATCATTTTAATTTATGCAATATTAAATTCTATATATGAATCATA
>NC_029779.3:29957174-29971681 GCF_000817695.3 Arachis duranensis
TATTTTCTTCTTGTTACACCAAAAATATATTTGATTAATAGGCCAATTTCTAAAAAAAGTTTTTATTAATAAATTAGTCTCTAAAATATTTTTATTAATACTAAGTAAATAATTAAAAATTATTAAAAAACTAAAAATACGTGTAACTAATAAAATATCTTTAATTTTGTGGACATATTTATAAATACTTTATAATTTAAAAAAAAAAATAATTTTCATGCACATTATTTATTTTGTCAATGTAAAATAATTTTATACATACGTCTAACTACGTAATTAAATTGGCCATGTAAATGATAATACAAAAAAATTGGATGTGATTAGATGATTGTATAAAATATTTTGTACTATTAATCAAGGTATCAAAATTAAACTCTTTAAAAAATATAAATCATAAAAAAATAGATTATAAAAAAAATTAAATTAATAAAATTATTTTTTTAAGTCCCTTAATTCGTGCAGGTGCCTATATATAACGCGAAAGTATTGTGAAGTGTTAGCTCTCATACCTCACTTTCTTCTGTCTCTCTAAAACGCTAAACACCAAAACAAAACAAAACCTCTCTAAAACACTAAACACCAAAACAAAACAAAACAAAACCCCACATCTTTCTCTAACTTCATTTCTTTCTTGTTTCATCGATCAAATTCTTAGTCCTTACATACCCATATCAAAACAAATATAGATTGGTGCAATTAAGAAGCAGCAGCAGCCATATATATATATAAGGTCAAAATGATCTCCAATAATAACAAGAACAATGAGGATGGTGAGTCTTGGAGAGATGATTTGAGAAAGGGGCCTTGGACGCCGAGAGAGGACGCCATACTTATCGAGCAGGTAAAGAAGTGTGGCAAAGGTAATTGGAGTTTAATTCGAAAGAATTCTGAGCTGAGGAGAAGTCGCAAAAGTTGTAGGCTTAGATGGTCGAACCATCTAAATCCTGACTTGAAGAAGGGTCCTTTCTCTGAAAAAGAGGAGAAAACCATTGATGATCTTCATGTTAAGTTTGGAAACAAATGGGCTCTAATGGCTACCAAGGTATCGCTTAGCTATATATATAGAGTTTATATTGCGATATATACTAAAAATTTTATTTGTTTATTTATTTATTCTAAATGCATGTTTGGGGTCTATATTCATGTGACCGACTCTTTTCCGTGCGTCTATTGTCTTTTGGTGCAATAATCATCTTGTTCCATAAGTCACTTTTGTTGATGTATATATATACACAATTTTTTTAATATATAAAATCGACATTTGTACTACGTCTACATTTTCCATAATAAATATCATTTTGACATTAATATTTTTTAATAATCAAACATGTATTTTTTTATTTTATTAATTAAAATATAATTTAAATACATAATTAATTCGTAATAATGTATTTTATGCGGATGTTAAAAGTGTTTGATGTAAATATTTTTTTAAAATTGAAGTATTTTTTTTCTAATGATTTATAATCATCATTTTAACTAGGGGTGTATATGGATTGACCGAATCCAAGTTCGTCTTAACCCAGATCTAACTTTAGATATATATATCGGTTTATTTTTTAGACTATAATTCGACTCTATATCCCATAAAACTTATACATATTCAATCCACAATTTTACCATATGAAAATCCGGTGATCCATCAAAACTAATTAATGTTTTTAGCAAAAAATTAATTTTTTTTCAGATTCAGCAATAATCAACAATAGATATTTTCAGATTCTAATTTAGATTATAATCAGCAATACATTAGATTTAACTAAAAAAAGAAACAAGGAATCAAAACTAATTAATTTTTTTTCAGATTCAGTAATAATCAGTAATATTTAATTTACTGGTAATCAGAACAAGAATCAGAACACCAAAATACAATTACTAATTAATTTTTTCCAGAAAAAAAACTACCATCACTGATAATAAAAAATTAAAACAATAATCAACACCTTTGATCAGAAGTTCCAATAATCAAAATTCTTAGTCAAAGAACAGATGTTAGAAAAGAGAAGAAGACGACTAGAAAAGAGAGCAGAGCAAAAATGGTGACTTCTAGTGGCTGATTGATGGTGGCAGAAAAGAAGAAGACGACTGGGGCAGTAGAGAAATGCCATCGCACTTCGCTGAGAGTCGTCGTTGAGAAGCAATTGAATAGAGGAGCTTTTTCATGGGGGCAAGGTGACTTTGAGGTTGGTGAGTGGTGTCGGTGGCTGGTGAGAGAGAGAGGGTTGAGAGGGAAAGGGTGGCGTCGTCGCCGCCATGCGTGAGGGGACGAGGGGGCGTGGTTCAGTGGTTGCGTGCTGAGGAGAGAAGACAGAGTTCAGGCTTCAGGGTTGTGCCTCAGCCTCACTGGATGCCTTCAATCTTCATCGTGCACTACATGAATGCGTGCCCTAATTTTGAGAAGTGTATGTTCGTCGGGCTGGGTCCGGGTGACTCAAGCTATGACCCGGTCTCAGTTTGATTATCCTTCCAAGTTTCATTCTCTTTTTTCGGATTAGACCCAGGCCACTTTGGGTCCGGGCCAACATGTCCTAAAATGCTTTAGACATGGGCCGGATTTTTAGATCGGGTCGAACTATATGTACACCCCTAATTTCAACTAATAGAGTTAGACTCAATTTTGACTAAAAAAAAGGTTTGATTACAGATCTTGTGAAATTGAATTTGTAATCTATTGTTATTAAATTTGTTATTGATTTGCTTGTTAAATCTAAATTTACATAGACTTCTACCTCTTGTTTTTCTTGAATTTTTGCTGATGCTGCTGCGATTTCATGTTTTGTTGATTCTTCTTGTTGCTGTTGTGATTGAAATTTAAACTTGAAATTTGATGATGATTCTTTCTCTTCTGTGATGATGTATTGTGGTTGTTGTGTTTGATAGCTTTCCAAATATGCTCCAAGTTCTTCCAAAATTACATCTAAATCTAAAACTTCATTCCAAGAGATTTTCGATAGGATTAGACGAGAATTTGGCTGATATCTATACAAAAAAGCAATATCAAATACCATTCTGGCTGTAGTTGGATTGCATTGTTTCCATCATCGGAACCAGGCAAGAGCCTTTTCCATTTACAATGTTATTATATATATGTTTTCCATTTTCAGGTTTCTGGAAGATCAGACAATGACATCAAAAACTTTTGGAACTCAAGAATGAAGAAGCGCCTAAGAAAATATCCTCCACAAATAACGGTTCAACAAGCACAACACTTTTCTTCATCACCATTTTATTCGGTCTTAGCTTCATGTTACCCTAAAAATAATCTCAGTGTTGAACTACCTTCAAACATTTCTGCTGCCAATCCTCCACCAAATCATAATCAGAAACAACCTAATCAAAATGATTCTTCTTCTTCTTCTTCTTCTTCTTTCTCTTGCACCAATAATAATGCAAGTTTTGTATTGCCATTAACCCCTGTGTCTCCTTATTGTAAGAGTAATGGTTTATTGAATGATGTGGTGATGGAGTGTAATGCTCTTTGTCGCAAGGGAAAGTCAAAGATGGATGCAACCATTGTTATTGGTAAGGAGGAAGAAGAATTAGCTGATAAGAGAAAAATTATTGAAGAGCCACCATTGCCACCAGTTGGAACCAGTAAAGAGCAAGAAACAGCCACCATTATTGCAACTCAAAGCTCTTCTCATCAATTGATTTCAACAGGTGAAATTAAACTAACTTATTTATGATTCACGAATTTGATTATTATGATTGATAATTCATGATTGTGTGTTATATTGTATACAGAAAAGAATGATAATGGAGGTTGTAACAATAACAAGGAGGCATTGAATAATTCTATGCCACAAATGGACGATGAATTGCTTAGCATACTTAAAAATTGTCCAATATATTCGCCAATGCGAAAGTGGTACAAAGTTGATGATGATGATGATGGAGATTTGAATCTTGGTAACTTATGGAATATTGATGGATGGTAATAACTAAAGAAATCGTATATGCGTTCATTCATATATTTAGAACAATTAGAAATCCAATATGCTATGTTAGGATTTTAAGTTAGGTAAGAGAAAAACACACTGCAACTTCAAAGTGTGCAGGTTAGGGCAATCAAATTTATTGAGTGTTTTTTAGATGTCCTTAACAAATGTCATGACTTAGCTTGTTAATAATATTTTCTTTTTTGTTTTCATACATGCAGTTGAATGAAATTACATTTAGGCAATGATTGATATATTGTATAAATATGTTTTAAAATAAATTCTTCAACACAATATTTATTATAAAACTAATTTTAGGATTAGCCATATATCTTGTGCCCTAATAAAAATATTTCTTAAAAATATAATAATATAAATTTTTTTATCCTATTTTAAAAATGTGTTCTTAAGTTACATGTTAGCAATACCAAAAATTTTAATTAATAACACATGCATGTTGAGAAAAAAATTTTGCAGCAATTCCTTACGTCACAAGTAAAAATCATGTTATGTCAGTAATATTTTTGCTGTAATACCAAGTTTTTTGCCAACAACTTTGATTCCTGGCATAACTCAGCATCGCTTGCAACTTTGATCGCTAGTATAACTAGTCTTTGCCAACAATTTCATTTGCTGACATAAACTATGTAATTTTTTTAGTCACTGACTTAACTCGCATTTGTCAACAATTTGAATTGTTGGTATATAGCTATTAACTTTTGTTGTTATCATAACTCGCGTTTGTCAACTATTTGGATTGATGACTCAACTATTTTTTCACGACAATCTTCGTTTATTTTTTCTTACAGAAAAGGCAAATACCCGTGTGTATCCATGAATAATTGAATATTATTAAGTTTTAAATTTTTTTAAAAAAAATTAACATAACTATAATAAAATCCTATACAATTCAACTAAATATATCAAATCAAACACAAATTTAACAAAATAACATACACATAAAATTTTTAACATATAAATTAAAATAAAGTGAATTAGAATTACTTATACAACATATATATAAGAGATTTTTTAAATAAATAAAATAAACTTTTTATTTACTGAAATATGTAATTTGTAGTGTTTTTACCCAAATCCATCTTTTTACTTATCTCGTTTACACGGTAAATAATTTCACTTTGAGCATATCTCATTTACAGTAAGACACAACACAGCTTGCACGTATCACGTTTATACACGTGATACGTATAATAAAGTGGGATCTAAGTATCTTGTTTACACTGTAAACAAGATATACTCAAAGTGAAATCGTTTACATTATAAACAAGATACATGCTGAATTAAAAGGTTTTCACTGTAAATGAGATATAGTACGACAAAATTCATTCAGCTGCAAACTGTTGGTATTTTCCACAAATATCTCAATCATTCTTCTCATCCGTTTCTTCGATAAATTTAGTATGAATGTCTAGTATCAGTGGTTATTTTGTTGTGACAGTGTATCCCAACTATCACATAAAGAACAGTGACACTATGCTAGTTGTATTCAAGTGTGAAAATTATATTCTACTGCACACTCGGAGAGTATGTTTTTTGTCGGAGTTAACAAATCTGATACTGACACATGTCAATGGTCATGGGAGAAAAGAGGTTGGAAAGTGTGGGTCTTCGGATGCCACCACTCCACGAATGCAGTAATCAAGAAGCTGTCAAAGACAAAGTTCCTGAGTTACAACGTGTCATTGATGCCAGCCTCCCTCAAGTAATGGACAATGGCATCTGGAGGTGCAAGAGTGTGGCTCACTCGCCTAGGGAATAGTAGGTATGGCCTCTGTTAAAAGCAAGGTTGCGAGAACTGAATTGATTACTGTAAACCCTGCTAAATTAGCAAATAATTAGCCAATAAATTAGATTTTTAATGAGAAAAACTAGAAATGTAAATCTAAGGAAACATTCCATGAAGGGGGAAGAACAAGAGCAAACCTAACCCTCACTCATATAATCAAACCACTATAACTTCCTCATCCAAACTCCGATCGCCACACCGTTTGTGGCTACGCGTCCAGCGCGTCGAGCTCTACAATTCTAACGGAACAATTTCTTTGGTAAGTCACTCTAACACTCCAGCCTCTCCTTCCCCTCAATTTTCGAAAATTATGTGTGCGCAAGTTGAAAATTTGTTAATTTTGATTCTCTAGGTTTAAATTAGCTTGTGGTACTTGTTGATTTTGGCTCTCTTGGTCTGTGAGTACGATGAGGTTTCCCGCCTTGGCCAATTCTTGGTTTTGAGTATGTAAATTCTGAATTTTGAATCATATATGTATGATAGGTGTGAACTAGGTGTATATATACAAGTATTGGAATTGAATTGTGGACATTTGAAGGCTTGGTAGAGAATTGGTGCCAAGGTCTTGGTGATTTTGTGAATTGTGGGGCTGTGTGTGTGTGGCTTAAGTGTCGCCCTAGACCACGTGGGGAAGCGGCCAAGGTATGGTTTAGGTTTCACGTATTTAATATATAATGTCATGTGAATACTTAGGCTAGAGAATTATAGGATAAGTTGGAATGATTATGTAAACTGGAGGCTTAGCATTAATTATGTTGATTGATGATATAAGTATATTGTGTTGGTAACCATAATCCTTGGTATGTGAATATTGTTGGCAAGTTGATGAATAAGGTTAGCTATATGATTGTGACTCCTCCCATCTTTGATTTCTAAATCCTTAATGCAAACCCTCATTAAAGCTTCCATTTTCTACAACATAATTTGAACCAAACTCATAGCCAAAAGGGTGAGAATTTATAGTAAAAAGGGAAATAAAAAACAAGCTTCTAAACCAAAACTAGCAAGCAAGCAAAAAGAAACTATTCACAATATTCACATATGAACAATAACCAATAACAAGCACACATTGCAACTCCCGGGTAACGGTGCCAAAAACTTGATGTGAAGGTTATCGCCGGTCTAGAATTTCTTCTCAATAAAAGAAATCGCTTCGTTGCAAGTATAGTTCCAAACCAACAAACAACCTTCAATCAAAGTTTAATTCTGGTTGTCACAAGTTCAACTCAATAAAAATAATCGAGAGTATTGCTCTGGATCGTTCTCACTAGGAATTACATTCGAGTGCTCAATTATTGGTTATGAGGTTCAAATGGGGGTGGGTTGATAAAACAAGAAATTAGAAAGGCAAGAATTTAAATGACAAGAAAATAATTCAAGCAACTAAAGATAACAAATGCTAAAAAGAGGCATTCATGGCAAGGATTGAGAATCAAGATTTTCTATCCTAGTCACTAATCATAACACAATAATTAACAAGAGATAATCCTATTTCGTTATCTCCAACATCGGGAGAATATCAAATAAGCCTAGTTAATTCTAATCCATAAGTAATGTTAATAGAAATAAGATCAACTAACAACTCTAGATCACCAATCTTAATTGGGTATTAATGACTCAAGAGCACCTAATTTTTCTTTCCAAGCCAAGAATGCACAAAATTCTACTCTAAACCTAAGTCAAGCATTTTATCAAATACTTGGTGTGCATAAAAATAAAGGCATAATAAATTGCAATAATAATAAATTCTAAAACTACCAAGTGCAAGAAAATAACAACAAGAACTCAAGCAAACATCAAAGAAACATAAAACATCAAAATGCATTAAATAAAATTAAAAGTAACAAGAGTTCATAAACATAAAAATGACCAAATTGAGAAGTTAATTAAATAAACTAAGAGAATTAAAGCAAAAGAACAAGGAAAGATAAAAGAAACTAGATGAAAACAAGAATTAAAACCTAAATCTAAGATGAAATTAAACTATGAACCATAATTTCTAGAGAGAAGATGGAGATTCTCTCTCTAGAACTAACCTAAAGCATGTTTCCTACACTACACTAATTGCTCCCCCCTTCATCCTCCTTCAATTTGGCATGAAATAGCTTCATAAATGAGTTGGATTCGGCTTGGGAAGCCCTGAAATCGTGACCCATGTGTTGTAATTAATGAGGTCACATGCTGAGTGTCACGCGTACCGTCGCTTGATGAACTCTGGTCACGCGTACGTGTGGGTCACGCGTACGCCTCGCATGGAAAATTTCTAAAACTTCATTTCTTCATGATTTCTCCACTTTTGCATGCTTTTTTTTCTTCATTCCTTCAATCCAATCTTTGCCTTCTAAACCTGAAATCACTTAACAAATATATCAAGGTATCGAATGGAATTAAAGTGAATTAAATTTGACAAATTAAGGGTCTAAAAAGCATGTTTTCAATCTTAAGCACAATTTAGGGAAAATTTACAAAACCATGCTATTTTATTGAATAAATGTGAGAAAAGTTGATAAAATCTACTAAATTCAACACAAGATAAATCAAAAAATTGGGGTTTATCAATTACCTTTACTAACCTAACCTTAACCCTTTCCTCTTCAAATTTTTCCTTCTTATCATCAGAAAACTAAACCCTAACAGAGCCCATCGTCCATGAAAACCAAACCTTAGCAGTGTTTTTTTCCCAAATTCATGGAGGCTCCACCAGTGTCGGCTCTGCCTCACTGCCAATTTGGATTTGCACAACCACCACACACCTCATTCTAGAAGGAAGATTCACTGCTTCTACGCTTTTTTGTTCGCGTTCGTATTTCTTCTTTTGCCACTGTGAGGTCATGCGTAATGGTGACGAGCTCGATTTTTCTGTTGGGTTTGCTTTAGCTTCGTTCCCGCTCGATATCTTCTTCGTGTCACCAAGGTGCGGTTGCAGATTGAACTGCGATGATGAAGACAATGACGAATTCAGAGTGAGGAAGCTTAAGTTGAGGATTTCGTGTCGCCAAGGTGTAGTTGGAAAATTTTTTTATTTTTTAGAAATGTAATTAGGTTTCTCTGTGGATGTTGTGTTACTTACAGCTGAATAGTGTTTTGGTAAATCAATTGCATATTTTGATTCATGACACTGTATTTTGTTTTCTAGAAAATGATCTGTATTTGGCTTGAGCTAGGTTGAATGGGCTATGTTGTGCTCAATGTTGGCTGAAATTAGCACTAGTTATTTTGTTTTGGTGGGGCCTAACTTCTCTAGTTAATGATTTCTTAGTTAGTAAACTAGCTAATTAGGATTTGGCTTGTTGTTTGGACTAGCATTGTGTAATATATACATTTGTTGACTATGACTGAAATGTTTCAGTTAGAGGTTGGGAAAGGATCTTCTAAGCTGGTTTGATTGAGAATTTTATGTTATGATTTTTCCAGTTGTTTAAATGAAATAAAATTTGAATGATGTTTGGTTAATGCTTGACTTACTTGATTGGAAAAAATGTTAAGGGGTGCTTCGGTGCCTCATCGCTTAAAGCTTTTAAACGTTCCAATATGGAGAAGGATATGTTATGATGATGATTTCCCCTCTTGTCTCTTTCATCCTCTTCTAGCAATTGCATGTGGTGCTTATTAATATGCAAGAGTTTTTATTATATTTTTTTTCTTGAACCTATTATTTTTGTTATTGATTCTTATAATCTCCAAATAGATCCTGCTACTGTTGGTGCAAGTCAAAGTAATAGAGTGGAAGTAGATATTTGGTCAGTCTTTATAGGCAATGTGAGCAGTCTCTTCCCCTGTTTACATCAAAAGCTTTTTTCCTGCTTAATTGTCTCATTCTTGTGATAAATAATATGGTTAAGTATGTTAATGAAATTAAATGTTTCTTGAATGTAAAATATATGTAAAAAGTCAGACAAATATATGTCAACTAGGAACTTATGATATTAGCTTCGGCAAAATATTCTTGTTGCACTGCACTACTATCTTTATGGCCAAGGCCAAATAACTTGAAATTTAATTTGTAGGGCAAGTGAAAATTCATGGTAAGTTTGATGTGCATTAAGCTAGAATAATATGTTATGTTACTCTGACTATTGATCTATTGCATTAAGCATTATGTGCTCCTATTTATATAAATATATTGTTTATGTGTAATAATATGGTAACAAGTTAAAATATATCATAATTCTCTTGTGCACTATTTATATTAGCCTTGATGTTTCCTTTTTTATTTTTATGCTATTTTATATGGTTGATTGTTTATGTCTATCGGACTGGTTTGATTTTTATATATATATGCACACACGTTTGTATTGTAGTATGCTTGACCTGTTGCTTATGGTTTAACGGTGAAGTTATTAGTGATACATCTATTAAAATGAAGAAACTTTATTTTAATTAGTGTAGTTTTCAATTCTAAAGTGAAGTAGCACTCATATGTATTGCATATATGGCTTGAAGATGAAACTGAATTATAAGACCTGTATTATGTATTGCATATTTGAATTGATTTACAAAGTTTGAATGTTTTCTAACTAAATATTTTAATGTTTTCTTCTTTTTTGACAGAATGAATCTCAAACAAAAGATGAGAGTTATTGCCTGCTTGATTTTATGTTTCGAATTAATGAATAACCTTATGGTTAAGTTGTTGATGATTTGCTATGTTTTGACTATATTGCAATTGAGAAAAAAGAAAAGAAAATGGAATGATAGTTATAGTATGCAAGTAGTAAGGGATGTTAGTGTTGATAGGATTATTTATTTTAGTGATCTAGCTTGTATAGAAAATATAATAATGGATAGACGTGTCTTTCATGCATTGTATAATATGCTTAGAGGGGTTGGAAGGTTAGAAGCAAGTAGGAATATGGGTGTAGAAGAAATCATTGCCATGTTTTTACATATTATAGCACATGACGTCAAAATTAGAGTAATAAAGAGACAATTTGTGAGATCTGAAGAAACAGTTAATAGGCAGTTTAATGATGTATTGCTTGCTATTTTGAGTTGTCATAATCTCTTACTGAAAAAACCTCAACCAGTTAGCCAGGATAAAATAGATGAACGATGAAAATGGTTCAAGGTAATTTATCTTGCTAATGCTATTAAACCTAATATGCTTGATGTGCTTTCGGATTGAGTTAATTGATCTTTTTTTTTTTTGGATTTTAGAATTGTCTAAGAGCCTTAGATGGTATCCATATCAAGGTCAATGTCCTTGAGGCTGATAAGCCTAGATATTGAAATAGAATAGGTGGCATAACAACCAATGTGCTTGGAGTGGTTGCTCCAAAAATGCAATTTATCTATGTATTGACGGGTTGGGAGGATTTAGCTGCGGATTCTAGCAGTATTGCAAGATGAACTATTTTGCAATGGGTTTAGTGTTCCCTAAGGTATTTTATTGAGACTTTAGTATGTTATCAAAGTAACTATTTGATCTTTCATTAATTTTCTTCAATTTTATATGTCACACTAGGTCATTACTACTTATGTGATGCTAGATACATGAATTGTAAAGGATTTTTACCACCTTATAAAGGACAAAAATATCATTTCGGTGAGTATAATCCACATAATCAACCCAGTATAGCTCAAAAAAATTTTAATATGAAACACTCACAAGTTAGAAGTATCATTAAAAGGACATTTGGAGTATTAAAAACGAGATAAAAAATTTTAAGGAAAATGTCATTTTATCCTATTAAGACTGAAGGAATAGTTATAAATGCATGTTGTCTTTTGCATAATCACATTAGAAGAGTGATGGTTGTTCTTCCTATTGATAAGATAGTAGATCAAAATATGCTTGGAGTAGATGGTAGGACGATCCACCAAATTGAGACGAGAGATACTTGGAGTAGATAGAGGGATCAATTTGCACAAGAAATATGAAACTAATGGAGGAGAAGACATCATGCTCCATTATTGTGATCATTGTTTTATGTGTGAGGCTGTCTATCATAACATTGGTTTTATTTTGTTAATGTGTATGTGTTCTTGTACAAGAGTTATACATGTATGTTTATTAGTGCCAGTAATTTTTGTCATTTGAGATTTTTTTTGTAACTTTGATTTGGATAATAGTAAAACTTTTTAATACATGTGGTTTGAATTTTTGAGATTTGTTTAAAATAAATTCAACTATGGATTATGAAAAAAATTATGAATTATGGTCTAGGTAAGTATTTTGTGCTAACTTTAATTGTGATAATGTTAATTTGAATTAAAGATATTTAATATTAGGGATATTTTAGTAAATTTTAAAAAATTAAAATCAATAATAACTTTAATTGAACATATTTGTTGTTAAGAGTATTTTAATAAATTTATTATCAGAGATATTTTATAAATTTAAAATGTAAAAAAATAATAATATTTGATTAAATTTATATTTAATTTTTTAAGAAAAAGTCAATAATAATTTTGATTGAAAATATTTGATATAGGGTATTTTTGGAAATAAAAAGTTTTTTTGTCCAACAATAATAATATTAACCTTTTAATTGAAAATATATTTATATGTAAATTTTTTATGTGTTTATTAAGTTTAATCGTTAATCTGAATGATTAAGAATAATTTTAACATATTACATAATATTGCCAAAAACTTTAGATTCAACCAAACAAAAAATTATTCATTCCTAGAATTATTACATAATATTTCAAAGTATTGAATTTTATAAACAAACATAGGAATTTTACATATAAAGTAATCTCATTCTTAGGCATTATATTCCTAGGAATGATATTCTTGGTAATAAAAACTAATTCTTAAACCTCACACACCCTTAGTTTCATTCAATTCGACTTATTTTCTTTCTTCTTCTAAATTCTTTCTAGTTTAACCATGTACCATTAGATTAATACTATTAGTATATATTTTTGGGAGATCCCCACCTTTTATTATGAGATATTATTTTTTATTAATTAATAAAATATAGAATTATACTCTACATCCAAGCAATTTTAACATTCAAATTCATTCAAATGATTTAGAGTCACACGCTTCTTCTTTCATTATCTTTTTCTTTTGTTATCATCATCACCAACAATACCACCACCTCATCCTCCTTCTTTTCTCATTTGAATTTCTTCTCGTTTCTTTTTCTTCTCCTCCTCCATCATCATCATCATCATCATCATCATCATCATCCTCCTCCTTCTTCTTCTTCTTTATGTGATTGTTTTCGAACTGAGTTAATTTTGTTGCAATTGTTATGTAACTTCCGTTCATTTCTAAGTTAATTGTGTCGCAATTCATTATGTAATTTTTGGTTATTTCTGAGTTAATCATGTCGCAATCATTATATAATTTTCGTTCATTTCTGAGTGAATTAAGGTGTATTTGGACTCGTTGTCCTACATAATTCAAAACTCTTTCTCTTCTTTCTCCTCATCTTCTTCTGCTTCTTCTTATTCTTTTTCATCTTTTTATTCACCTTCTTATTTCATTTTCTCAAAATTCTTTTTGATTTACTCTGTTGAGAGGAGTAAAACCAAGAAAAAGAGAAGAAAATATCAAACAAAAAGAAGAAAAACATATTAATGACATTGTCTGATCCAAAATTGATTTTGAATGTGTTTTTGTTCATGATTCAGTCTTGTTTGTATACTTGTTTTCGAACTGAGTTTATGCGTCGCAATCATTATGGTAAATTTCGGTTCATTTCTGAATTAATTATGTCACAATTATTATGTAATTTCGATTCATTTCTGAGTTAATTGTGAGTTAATTGTGTTGCAATCATTATATAATTTCGATTCATTTCTGAATAAATTAAGATGCATTTAGACTTGGTTGTCCTGCACAATTCAAAATTCTTTCTCCTCTTTCTCCTCATCTTCTATTGTTTCTTCTTCTTTTTCACCTTTTTCTTCTTCATCTTCTCCTTTTTATTTTATTTTTTTAAAATTCTTTTTAATTTACTCAAATTTAACACAATTTCTAAGTTTATGTGTTAAATTTGAGTTTATCTCTTGGACAAGGCCTTAGAAAATTAGTAAAATTAAATAAAAAATATAACAAGAAATAATGAATTATGAATTTAATATAAAATACCATGAATATACTTATTTTCTTTAAAAGGCATTTTTTTAAAAATCTTTTTCTCTGTTGTAACTAAATTCTTCTCAGTTAAACTTGAAATCTCCATGCAAAAATCTCTTAGTTCATGTTGAAAATCTTTTATTATTAACATCCATTGCTTCTCAAACCTGTAGATTCTTTACCATTGTTCTCTGCTTCACTTTCTTTCTGAGTTAATTGTGTCAAAATTATATGTAATTTCGGTTTATTTCTGAGTTAATTGCGTCATAATTGTTATGTGATTTCAGTTCATTTCTGAGTAAATTAAGGTGCATTTAGACTCGTTGTTCTGCACAATTCAAAATTCTTTTTTCTCACCTTCTACTGCAATAATAACAGTAACAGTAGCAATAAAAGAATGACGATGAGAAGAAAATACGCGAAAAAAAGGAGAAGGAGGAGGAGGAACATAAAAAAGAAGAAGAAGAAGACGACGACGATAACGTAAAGCTACGCGCGTGAATATAGATAACTTGACTGGAATCAAAGAATTATGTGTGCATATATAATCACACTCTTTTTAACAAAAATAATTTTTGTTAGCGTTGAGTCTATTTAGTTAAATTTGGATAACAATATTACTTAAATGTGTAGCAGATCTGTAAAATATAAGTTATTACTCTTGAAAAAATATAATACTATAACAAAAAAATGCATATTCATACTAAGGCATTAATGGATACGTAAA
>NC_029779.3:29971782-29973459 GCF_000817695.3 Arachis duranensis
TTTTTAAATTAATTGTAACTTTTTAAAAAGATATTTAAATACTTGAAAAAAATAATTTTTTTATAATAATATTTTATCATATTTTTTATAAATATTTATTATTTATTTTTTTTAAATTTAATTAAATTATTTATCTAAATTGGAGCCTTAACACTTTACTTATTATGGGTATGAAAGTGGCGGTAAGTAGCGTACTATTCAATCAAAAGTCTGTTAAGATTTATTTGAAGTTACCGTGAATAAGTCCAATTTATTAAAATAAAATAAATTTAAAATATTAATTTATCTTATTTTATAGTCTGTTGGTAGTTTTATAAGACNATAACATAAAATTTTTGTCATTTTTTAAATTCTTAATGTTAATAAAATTGCCTATCAGAATATTTATTTTTAAATTATTATAAAAAATAAAATAAAATATAATTTTGATTAAATTTATAAATAACTAAATAAATTGAAAGAAGTATATTTAGATATTTAATTTTCAAATTTTATGTATATATTCTTGTAATACTAGAAAAAAATCTTCTAGACAAATTAGTTAGTTGTACTCTACAAAAATTCGTGAATTAGACCAATTTTTTAGGTTAACAGATTTAAAATTTCAATTTATTCCACCTTCTAACAATTCAATCCAACATATTCCACTGTTTTGATAATCTTATTACTAATTTAGTTCCAATTTACATGTATATTTTAATGATTTAATTACAAATATTTTATACTATTATTTAATCAATTTTTCCTATAAAATTATTCAAATGGCGGCATATAAAACAAATGATATTAATAACTAATTTTATATTATTAGTATATCTTTTTTTAATTAAAAAAAGTGATAGATGCGTGGTTCATTTTAAAAAAAAATTTATTAAGTAAAGAGTATTGTACTCTTTAGTTAATTTAAATTTAATTTATTTATTTATTATATTTTATATTAATGATTTAAATTTAAATTTTAAAATTTATGATATATAATTTAAAATGTAAAATAGATTTTTTTTTTTGATGTAAAATATAGAGTTTAAAGTATACTATTTAAGATTTAGATTTTAAAATTCAAATATGCAACAATACATTATTATATACATACTATCTAGGATTTAGATTTTAAAATTTAAATATGCAATTATACAATATTATATATATGATGAAATAAAATTTTTGTCTAATGAAATGTTACCAAATTAAATAAGTATAATTTTACAGAATTATATTATTAATTGTGTTTTGAATCATTTTAATTTATGCAATATTAAATTTTATATATGAATCATATTATTATTATTATTATTATTATTATTATTATTATTTTCAACGTAAAAAAATTAATTAAGTACTGCAAGTGTTCAATCATGCACTATATTACATCAGCAAAAGTATTACATTCATCTTAGTGTTATCTTAATTAAAAGTTTTTCAAAAAATAGTACTTGATTTATTTATATTATTAACATATTACAATTAAATTTTCAATATATAATAATTTATAATAATGTAATAAAAATAGCTTGTATAATAATTAAGTTGAAGAATATATGAAAATGATAAATATATAGACGGCCTATAAGACCATACATCAATATGGAAAAACTAAGTATGTAGCTCCTTTTTAATATGTCATCGTCATGTTTGTTTTTAATTAAGACGAAAATAGCTTGAAATTATAATAAGATT
>NC_029779.3:29973785-29979724 GCF_000817695.3 Arachis duranensis
TTCTTGTTACACCAAAAATATATTTGATTAATAGGCCAATTTCTAAAAAAAGTTTTTATTAATAAATTAGTCTCTAAAATATTTTTATTAATACTAAGTAAATAATTAAAAATTATTAAAAAATCAAAAATACGTGTAACTAATAAAATATCTTTAATTTTGTGGACATATTTATAAATACTTTATAATTTAAAAAAAAATTAATTTTCATGCACATTATTTACTTTGTCAATATAAAATTTACACATACATCTAATTACGTAATTAAATTGGCCATGTAAATAATAATACAAAAAAATTGGATGTAATTAGATGATTGTATAAAACATTTTGTACTATTAATCAAGATATCAAAATTAAATTCTTTAAAAAATATAAATCATAAAAAAATAGATTATAAAAAAAATTAAATTAATAAAATTATTTTTTTAAGTCCCTTAATTCGTGCAGATGCTGCTATATATAACGCGGAAGTATTATGAAGTGTTAGCTCTCATACCTCACTTTCTTCTGTCTCTCTAAAACACTAAACACCAAAACAAAACAAAACAAAACCCCACATCTTTCTCTAACTTCATTTCTTTCTTGTTTCATCGATCAAATTCTTAGTCCTTACATACCCATATCAAAACAAATACAGATTGGTGCAATTAAGAAGCAGCAGCAGCCATATATATATAAGGTCAAAATGATCTCCAATAATAACAAGAACAATGAGGATGGTGAGTCTTGGAGAGATGATTTGAGAAAGGGGCCTTGGACGCCGAGAGAGGACGCCATACTTATCGAACAGGTAGAGAAGTGTGGCAAAGGTAATTGGAGTTTAATTCGAAAGAATTCTGAGTTGAGGAGAAGTGGCAAAAGTTGTAGGCTTAGATGGTCGAACCATCTAAATCCTGACTTGAAGAAGGGTCCTTTCTCTGAAAAAGAGGAGAAAACCATTGATGATCTTCATGCTAAGTTTGGAAACAAATGGGCTCTAATGGCTACCAAGGTATCGCTTAGCTATATATATAGAGTTTATATTGCGATATATACTAGAAATTTTATTTGTTTGTTTATTTATTCTAAATGCATGTTTGGGGTCTATATTCATGTGTCCGACTCTTTTCCGTGCGTGTATTGTCTTTTGGTGCAATAATCATCTTGTTCCATAAGTCACTTTTGTTGATGTATATATATACACAAATTTTTTAATATATAAAATCGACATTTGTACTACGTCTACATTTTCCATAATAAATATCATTTTGACATTAATATTTTTTAATAATCAAAAATGTATTCTTTTTATTTTATTAATTAAAATATAATTTAAATACATAATTAATTCGTAATAATGTATTTATACACGGTTTATTTTTTAGACTATAATCCGACCCTATATCCCATGAAATTTATACATATTCAGTCCACAATTTTACTGGATGAAAATTGGGTGATCCATCAAAACTAATTAATATTTTTAGCAAAAAATTATTTTTTTTTCAGATTCAGCAATAATCAATATTAGATATTTTCAGATTCTAATTTAGATTATAATCAGCAATACATTAGATTTAACTAAAAAAAGAAACAAGGAATCAAAACTAATTAATTTTTTTCAGATTCAGTAATAATCAGCAATATTTAATTTACTGGTAATTAGAACAAGAATCAAAACACCAAAATACAATTACTAATTACTTTTTTTCAGAAAAAAAAACTACCATCACTGATAATAAAAAATCAGAACAATAATCAACATCTTTGACCAGAAGTTCCAATAATCAAAATTTTTAGTCAAAGAACAGATGTTAGAAAAGAAAAGAAGACGACTAGAAAAGAGAGCAGAGCAGAAATGGTGACTTTTAGTGGCTGATTGATGGTGGCAGAGAAGAAGAAGACGACTGGGGCAACAGAGAAATGCCATCGCACTTCGCTGAGAGTTGTCGTCGAGAAGCAATCGAATAGAGGAGCTTTTTCATGGGGCAAGGTGACTTTGAGGTTGGTGAGTGGTGTCAGTGGCTGGTGAGAGAGAGGGGGTTGAGAGGGAAAGGGTGGCGTCGTCGCCGCCATGCGTGAGGGGACGAGGGGGCGTGGTTTAGTGGTTGCGTGCTGAGGAGAGAAGACAGAGTTCAGGCTTCAGGGTTGTGCCTCAGCCTCACTGGATGCCTTCAATCTTCATTGTGCACTACATGAATGCGTGCCCTAATTTTGAGAAGTGTATGTTCGCCGGGCCGGGTCTGGGTGACTCAAGCTATGGCCCGGTCTCAGTTTAAGTATCCTTCCAAGTTTCATTCTCTTTTTTCGGATTAGACCCAGGCCACTTTGGGTCCGGGCCAACATGTCCTAAAATGCTTTAGGCATGGGCTGGATTTTTAGATCGGGTCGAACTATATGTACACCCCTAATTTCAACTAATAGAGTTAGACTCAATTTTGACTAAAAAAAAAGGTTTGATTACAGATCTTGTGAAATTGAATTTGTAATATATTGTTATTAAATTTGTTATTGATTTGCTTGTTAAATCTAGATTTACATAGACTTCTACCTCTTGTTTTTCTTGAATTTTTGCTGATGCTGCTGCGATTTCATGTTTTGTTGATTCTTCTTGTTGCTGTTGAGATGAAATTTAAACTTGAAATTTGATGATGATTCTTTTTCTTCTGTGATGATGTACTGTGGTTGTTGTGTTTGATAGTTTTCCAAATATACTCCAAGTTCTTCCAAAATTACATCTAAATCTAAAACTTCATTCCAAGAGGTTTTCGATAGGATTAGACGAGAATTTGGCTGATATCTATAAAAAAAAAGCAATATCAAATACCATTCTGGCTGTAGTTGGATTGCATTGTTTCCATCATCGGAACCAGGCAAGAGCCTTTTCCATTTACAATGTTATTATATATATGTTTTCCATTTTCAGGTTTCTGGAAGATCAGACAATGACATCAAAAACTTTTGGAACTCAAGAATGAAGAAGCGCCTAAGAGAATATCCTCCACAAATAACGGTTCAACAAGCACAACACTTTTCTTCATCACCATTTTATTCGGTCTTAGCTTCATGTTACCCTAAAAATAATCTCAGTGTTGAACTACCTTCAAATATTTCTGCTGCCAATCCTCCACCAAATCATAATCAGAAACAACCTAATCAAAATGATTCTTCTTTTTCTTCTTCTTCTTCTTTCTCTTACACCAATAATAATGCAAGTTTTGTATTGCCATTAACCCATGTGTCTCCTTATTGTAAGAGTAGTGGTTTATTGAATGATGTGGTGATGGAGGGTAATGCTCTTTGTCGCAAGGGAAAGTCAAAGATGGATGCAACCATTGTTATTGGTAGGGAGGAAGAAGAATTAGCTGATAAGAGAAAAATTATTGAAGAGCCACCATTGCCACCAGTTGGAACCAGTAAAGAAGAAGAAATAGCCACCATTATTGCAACTCAAAGCTCTTCTCATCAATTGATTTCAACAGGTGAAATTAAACTAACTTATTTATGATTCACGAGTTTGATTATTATGATTGATAATTCATGATTGTGTGTTATATTGTATACAGAGAAGAATGATAATGGAGGTTGTAACAATAACAAGGAGGCATTGAATAATTCTATGCCACAAATGGACGATGAATTGCTTAGCATACTTAAAAATTGTCCAATATATTCGCCAGTGCGAAAGTGGTACAAAGTTGATGATGATGAGGACTCCCTGATGATGATGGAGATTTGAATCTTGGTAACTTACGGAATATTGATGGATGGTAATAACTAAAGAAATCGTATATGCGTTCATTCATATATTTAGAACAATTAGAAATCCAATATGCTATATTAGGATTTTAAGTTAGGTAAGCAGAAGAACACACTGCAACTTCAAAGTGTGCAGGTTAGGGCAATCAAATTTATTGAGTGTTTTTTAGATGGCCTTAACAAATGTCATGACTTAGCTTGTTAATAATGTTTTCTTTTTTGTTTTCATACATGAAGTTGAATGAAATTATATTTAGGCAATGATTGATATATTGTATAAATATGTTTTAAAATAAATTCCTCAACACAATATTTATTATAAAACTAATTTTAGGATTAACCATATATCTTGTGCCCTAATAAAAATATTTCTTAAAAATATAATAATATAAATTTTTTTTAAAAATATAATAATATAATTTTTTATCTTTTATGTACTCAATAATACATTAAAAAATTAAAATATTTTACATTTTTAATAATTTTTAGTAAAATATTTTTTCTAATATTTTAAAAATGTGTTCTTAAGTTACATATTAGCAATACGAAAAATTTTAATTAATAACACATGCATGTTGAGAAAAAAATTTTGCAGCAATTCCTTACGTCACAAGTAAAAATCATGTTATGTCAGTAATATTTTTGCTGTAATATCAAGTTTTTTGCCAACAACTTTGATTCCTGGCATAACTCAGCATCGCTTGCAACTTTGATCGCTAGTATAACTAGTCTTTGCCAACAATTTCATTTGCTGACATAAACTATGTAATTTTTTTAGTCACTGACTTAACTCGCATTTGTCAACAATTTGAATTGTTGGTATATAGCTATAAACTTTTGTTGTTATCATAACTCGCGTTTGTCAACTATTTGGATTGATGACTCAATTATTTTTTCACGACAATCTTTGTGTTGTAAAAACCGCACTTATTATGCGACAACTTTAATTGCTGCTAAAATTAATACCCGTGTGTATCCATGAATAATTGAATATTATTAAGTTTTAAATTTAAAAAAAATTAACATAACTATAATAAAATCCTATACAATTAAACTAAATATATCAAATCAAACACAAATTTAACAAAATAACATACATATAAAATCTTTAACATATAAATTAAAATCATGTGAATTAGGATTACTTTCACAACATATATATAAGAGATTTTTTAAATAAATAAAATAAACTTTTTATTTACTGAAATATATAATTTGTAGTGTTTTTACCCAAATTCATCTTTTTACTTATCTCGTTTACACGGTAGATAATTTCACTTTGAGCATATCTCGTTTACAGTAAGACACAACACAGCTTGCACGTATCACGTTTATACACGTGATACGTATAATAAAGTGGGATCTAAGTATATTGTTTACACTGTAAACAAGATATACTCAAAGTGAAATCGTTTACATTATAAACAAGATACATGCTGAATTAAAAGGTTTTCACTGTAAATGAGATATAGTACGACAAAATTCAATCAGCTGTAAACAGTTGGTATTCTCCACAAATATCTCAATCATTCTTTTCATCCGTTTCTTCGATAAATTTAGCATGAATGTCTAGTATCAGTGGTTATTTTGTTGTGACAGTGTATCCCAACTATCACATAAAGAACAGTGACACTGTGCTGGTTGTATTCAAGTGTGAAAATTCTATTCTACTGCACACTCGGAGAGTATGTTTTTGTCAGAGTTAACAAATCTGATATTGACAGATGTCAGTGGTCATGGGAGAAAAGAGGTTGGGAAGTGTGGGTCTTCGGACGCCACCACTCCACGAATGCAGTTATCAAGAAGCTGTCAAAGACAAAGTTCCTGAGTTGCACCGTGTCACTGATGCCAGCCTCCCTCAAGTAAGGGACAATGGCATCTGGAGGTGCAAGAGTGTGGCTCACTCGCCTAGGGAATAGTATGTATGGCCTCTGTTAAAAGCAAGGTTGCGAGAACTGAATTGATTACTGTAAACCCTGCTAAATTAGCAAATAATTAGCAAATAAATTAGATTTTTAATGAGGAAAACTAGAAATGTAAATCTAATATTAAAATAGCAGAGAGCTCTTCAAAACAAGAATTTTGACATTAATTTTAAAAAATTTAGCTCAAAATTGGGCCGAACGGGCCAAACCAATTAAACTGGGTCCAAAATGGGCCCAAGGCCCAACCAAGCCCATCCATTAAGTGAGAACCCA
>NC_029779.3:29979744-29983780 GCF_000817695.3 Arachis duranensis
TTCACACTAGGAAACATTCCATGAAGGGGGAAGAACAAGAGCAAACCTAACCCTCACTCATATAATCAAACCACTATAACTTCCTCATCCGAGCTCCGATCGCCACACCGTTTGTGGCTACGCGTCCAACGCGTCAAGCTTTACAATTCTAACGGAACAATTTATTTGGTAAGTCACTCTAACACTCCAGCCTCTCCTTCCCCTCAATTTTCGAAAATTATGTGTGCTCAAGTTAAAAATTTGTTAATTTTGATTCTCTAGGTTTAAATTAGCTTGTGGTACTTGTTGATTTTGGCTCTCTTGGTCTGTGAGTACAATGAGGTTTCTCGCCTTTGCCAATTCTTGGTTTTGAGTATGTAAATTCTGAATTTTGAATCATATATGTATGATAGGTGTGAACTAGGTGTATATATACAAGTATTGGAATTGAATTGTGGACATTTGAAGGCTTGGTAGAGAATTGGCGCCAAAGTCTTGGTGATTTTGTGAATTGTGGGGCTGTGTGTGTGTGGCTTAAGTGTTGCCCTAGACCACGTGGGGAAGCGGCCAAGGTATGGCTTAGGTTTCGCGTATTTAATATATAATGTCGTGTGAATACTTAGGCTAGAGAATTATAGGATAAGTTGGAATGATCATGTAAACTGGAGGCTTAGCATTAATTATGTTGATTGATGATATAAGTATATTGAGTTGGTAACCATAATCCTTGGTATGTGAATATTGTTGGCAAGCCACATGGTAATCAGTAAAAATAACAAAATAAACAATAAAGTAAAATGAAAGAGCAAAAGCTAACTTGCAACACGTAATATTCTATGATAGTTGTTTACAAAGTCAAGATGTTGGAGCCTTAAAATGCAGATTTATTATGCTTCAGAAAAAAAAGGAACAGAAATAAAATTTAATCTTAGTGAATCACAAGTTCAAAAAGTTAAGAAGCAACAATTTCAATTGTTATGAATCAATAAAGGTTTATTATAACACCATCAAAAGGCTCACAAAATTCATAATAGATGATAATATCTAAAAAACTTGCAAAAATTAACTCAAAATTAGAAATTCAGAACAATAATACAAAATTAATTCCAAAATTTGACAAAATTCAATAATAATTAACTCAATATAAATAGCAATCAACAATTCTTCTTGTTAACAACAATTAACAATCAAAGAAATTAACTCATAAAAACAAAAATAATCAAAGAAATTAACTCAAGGAAGTGGGCTGGAGCGCGGCAGAATAGAGAATGTGTGCGACGGAAGAATGAGACGGGGAAGACGAGATGCGACGCCACATAAGTTGAGACGCAAGACGCATTGCGATGGAGGAGCCGAGATTGAGCAGTGGGCCGGCAAAATAGGGGCCATGCAGCGAAGGAGGAATGAGACAAAGACATGTTGCGAAGCAAGACACGTTACGACAGAGGAAAAGAGATTAAACAGTGGGGACAACAACTGGAGGAGATGCGACAACAATGCCAATAGTGGTAAGGATGGCTAGCTGCTACTCTGTTCTGATAGGGTTTTTACTTTATAGGGTTGGGTTTGGTCCGTTTGTGGAGAAAGAAGGAGAGGGGCTATTGTGCTGCGTTTGTTTTTCTTTTTTAATGAATCAAACGGTGTTGTTTGATGGATAGAGAAACAAACCAGGGTGCATAAATACCGGGCTGGTTCACTGGTTAACTATCAGTTCATCTGATTTTCTAACCATTTTTTTGCAGAACGATTCTATACATCAACCGAATTGACTAAAAAATCGATTTTTGATTAATCTGGTCAAACTGATAGGTCCTATTCGATTTTCATAACACTGATTAAAAGATGAATGTATTTCAATAATAAATCTATTTCAATTGTAAATAATTTTATTTCAACATATAAAAATAAAACTTAACAATAAATAATTATTTTACATTTCAGAATAATTAATTATAAAAAAATCTAATTGATAATTAATTTATCAAATATCAATACAACATATTGAAAATTAAAATTGAGAATATAATGTTTTATTTAAATATATGTAAAAATAGAATAAACATTTTTAAAAATAAATTAAAACTAATAATTACAATTAAATTAATTAGAATTTTAATTAAATTAATTAATTACATTTACTAATTCAGTAATTTGTACATTCTACACAACCGAACAAATTCTAATAACATGACAATCTAATCTACATATATAACGACACTACGTTTATAAAAATACCCAAACTATAATTACATGCTCAATCTCTTAAAAGAGAAAAAGAATCAAAATTAACTTCGAAGTCAATCGCTCCCGTAATGTGCCAAATGGCGTTCAGGTGGTTGATGTCTCCATTCCATGTGTCTAGTCTGAGTATCTCACAAATATCAAGAGAAACGTTCGAAAAAGAGAAAAATGAAGGAAATGGGAAAAGGGACCAGAAGGGTGTTATGAACGAGTTTCTTATATAAGTGCATCTACGCCTTATCTCCTTTACAGTATAAACGAGATAAACTGTAAACGAGATAAGGCACCTTACACAACATGTTTATAAACATGATACATCTAAGTCGTGTTGTGTCGTATTTCGTTTACACTGTAAACAAGATATGATCAAAGTGAAATCGTTTACAGAGTAAATAGGATAAGTAAAAAGATGAATTTCGGTAAAAACGATATAATTTACATATTTCAATAAATAAAATATTTATTTTATTTATTAAAAAATCCTATATATAAAGACATTTAAAGACTAAATCTTCGTAGTGGTCCTTGAGATTCAAGGATTATACCATTTTAGTCATTAAGATTCAAAATTCACTATACTGCTCTCCGAAATTTAGTTTCAAGCACTATATTGGTCCCTGAGCCCTTTTTGGCATTGAATCAATGAATGAAATGCTGAGTTAACTTTGATTTTCCACGCTAGACACATGGTTAAATGACATCTTTTCGTTTTGACGCTTAAACAACGCAAAAACAAGGTCGTTTTGGAGAATGGGGGAAATAAACGGTTTACACATCATATAAACTCTTATTCGTCTTCTCGTTTTTACCTTATTTAAATGTCAAAATGAAATGCCGTCGTTTAGTCCTGTATTTAGCGTGATAAGTTAGAGCCAGCTTAGCACTACTTTGTTCATTAATTCAGTACTAAAAAGAGTTCAGGGACTAATATAATACTCAAAAACTAAATTTCAGAGACTAATATAATAAATTTTGAATTTAAATGACTGAAATGATAAAAATTGTGAATTTAAAAGAATTTTAGAGATTTAATCAGCATTTAAGTAAATTTTCTTTTGTAGAGATTTTACGAATCTTCATGAGATAAGTACTTCAATCCCCATCCCGTTTTCATTTATTCGCGGGACCAGTCTCCATCCTTATAAAAATTTTGCGAATCCCATTAACTTTTTCGTGGTAGGTAATCTCCTATATGAATTTTTTAGATATTCCTATGTAAAACATTCATATTTAAAACTTTGTCACTAATAAAGCAAGAGGAATATATGTTTAAATTCAAAAACTGAAAACACGATGAATTTAAAAATTATTTATAATCGAAATAATAATTTACGCGGCATATTTTAATATTGCAAAAATAAGAAGTTAAATACTTTGCTTATTATGGACATCAAAGTAGGCGGTAATTCCTGCCTCCTGTGTGGTCTAACCAAAAGTCCGTTGAAATTAATTTGAACATAAAGTCAATAAATTTATCAACGAGTTATAATTTAAATAGAATTATTTTTTATTTAAAAAATGTGAGTTCAAATTTTATTTATTATTATATTACAGTATTTAAAATTGAAGATTATTCAATGTATCTAACAAAAAAAAAATAATAAATTTAATTTATTAAACTAAAAAGGATGTGTGGATTAGTCAATTTAATCTTTTTCTAAAATCATAAAATTAATTAAAATTAATTTAATAAAAATAATAAGTAAAAAGTTAATTATTACTCAGACACAAATAAAAAATAATTAAATTATAATATAATTTTTAAATTCTTAATATTAATAAAATTTTCTATTAGAATATCGTTTTTAAATTAGTG
>NC_029779.3:29983846-29989698 GCF_000817695.3 Arachis duranensis
TTAGAAGGAAAAACACTAAAATTTATAATATTTATTGAATTTTTTTATCAATTTATACAAATACAATAATATCAATACTTATTAAATATTCTAATATTTTTTATCATATAAAAAATTAAATTAAATAAACAGTGAAATATAAAATAATATCAAATTAAATAAATAAAAAATACTTAATTTTTTTATATTTGAACTTAAAGGTAGAGGGAGTGTTGCTTGTTGAATAAAGAACTGCGAAATGCGAATAGTAAAGCAACATTTTTATAATGATGATTTTTATCTTTTATTTTGTTAGATGATTTTTTTATTTTTATCTTTTTTGTTAGATAATTTTTTTTATTTGATTTGATTGTTAGATGATTTTTTTTATAATGATGATTTTTATTTTTTATTTTATTAGATGATTTTTTTGTTAGATAACTTTTTTATTTAATTTGATTGTTAGATGATTTTTTTTATTCTTATCTTTTTTGTTAGATAATTTTTTTTTATTTGATCTTTTAATTTTGATGTGTTGTGAAAACCAACAAAAACTCACTCAGTGCAATAAAAACAAGAGATGAAGATTGAATATGAGTACTTTAAATCATATTGTAAGAGTTTAATTTTGATGTACTGATAGTATAAAATGTTTTATACATTCGTACAATCACATCTGTTTTTTTAGATGATTATTCACACAGTCAATATTAAAAATAATTATTTTTACTGATATGACATTACGTAATTAAATACATTTATAAAACTATTTTATACTAACTATACATTAAAATTAAATTATTTTTTATAGCACTCATGAAACAGTCCGCTAGACAAGCTGGTGGCCGGTCCTGCCCTACAAAAACTCGTGAGTTTGGCCATTTTCTTAGTTTAACTAATTTAAAATCTCAATCTAATTCACATTTTAACAATTTGATCTATCAGATTCTATTATTTTAATAATCTTATTACTTATTTAATTTCAACTTATTTGTATATTTCAATAGTTTAATTATAAATATTTAGGCGGTGTAGATAAAGTAAATGATATTAATGATTAACTTTATATTGTTTTCTAATAAAAACAAGAAGGTAATAAATGTATGATTTATCTTAAAATACTCTTTATTAAGTAAGAAGTATTGCATTTTTTATTAATTAAATAAATATGAACTATTAATTTATTATATTTTATGTTGATGACTCAAATTTAAAATTTACGGTTTATAATTTAGAATTTAGAAAGTAGAGTTTATTATTTTATAATTTAAAATTTAGGGGTTTAAAATATAAAATATAAAATTTAAAATTTAGAGTCACTATAAAAAAAACATTGAGTATCATTAGATTTACCATCAGAATTATTGTCAGAATAAATCTGACGGTATAAATCTCGTTGGTAATTGTTTATTGACAGATTTTTCATCTGTCCGCTAATTACTGGTGGATTTAGCAGTGGATATTAACTCTTAATTTGACAAAATTCTAGAGCTTGTTACCGTCGAATTTATTTCTCATTACTGACAGTAATCTTAAATTTTATTTTTTTTAAATTTGTTTAAAAATTCAATATATAATTTTAAATGTTTAAACTCAATAATTTTGAAACTAACAAAATTTAAAATTTTACAATTTTCTATAATAATTTGTCTATAATTTTTCATTAAAAATTCACAAATAAGTTGACAACACATCAAAGTTTAAGAATAAAGAAGAAAAATAATAATTACTCAAGTATGAAAAAAAGTAGCACTATAAACATATACTTTAAATCTAGAAAAGATGAACTTACGTACGGTTCGATATGAAAAATAAGATACCTCATGGTGGCTGAGTAAATTGTATAGTTAAGACTATCTAGACAATAAAATATTGAAAAAAATTAATTATACAAATAATATATCTATTTAAGATTCAAAGTAATCCACTAATATGCATATGTATGTCTCTCATCAAATGGTATATCTATTTAAGGTTATACAATTTCAGTAATTTACAAACCTAATTGGAGGTTTTGCATCATAAACCTACTATCTATAGGCGCATTTCCTAAATTACACGCAACCTAACCTAACATTATTTAATTTCTAATTACATTAAATTAATATAACAAACCCTAATTACACACTTCATTAAAAAATTTAATTAATAATTTAATAAAATACCTAACAAAAATTTAAACAAACAAAAAAAACTGAAAAAATACAAAAACTATAAAAAAAATTTACCTCTAATGGTGGCTACAAAATGGTAGAAGTGTGCTGGTGACAGGAGGTAACAGTGAAACCTATAGTATTGGAGTTAGGGTTTAGAAACATAACAAACAACCAAAAAGAAAAATGGACAACAGCCTTACCTTAGTATGGTGGACCCCAGCCACAGTGATAGCGATAAGGCGACGGCCTCTGATCGACAGTAAGGGACACCAACAACGGCGGCACGATGGAGGCTTTTCTTAAAGATTCCAGCAGCAGTGATGACGACGTGCTGATTTGCGACGGCAATATGGCTTATCGGCGGTGACAGCAGCTCCAAGTGGTGGCGGCGCAACCTTCTTCAATGAAGATCAGAGGGAGAAAGATGAGAGAAAAAAAGAAGAAGAGAGAGAGTTTGCAAAAGTGAGGGAGAAGGATTTTACGTTTGAATTTTATCCCAAATTTATCGGCAGAAAAATCCGAAGGTAAAATGTTCGTCGTTGCTTAAACGACACATTTCACTAAATCCTGTTATCATCGAAATTTTTTGACAGAAAATCTGACGATAAATTCGGCACTAATAAAATTAATTTTCGTGCCTCTATTTACCGTCGAAATTAGTGGCGAAATTTTAAATCTGACGATAACTTACTAAGTATCGAAATTTTATTTGTAACTGTCGAAAAATTTTTGCCAAATCTATTGATAACATCTGTCGCTAAATCCGACAATATTCAGCGTATTTCTTATAGTGAACGTAAAATTTAAGATTTAATTGTAATTTTTAGAAAATTATATTGTTAATTGTATATGAACGATATTACATTAACAAAAATATTACACTCATCTTAATGTTATCTTAATTAAGAGTTTTCCCCAAAAAAAAAATGCTTGGTTCATTTATATTATCAACACATTACCATTAAACTTTCAATACATAATAATTTGTAATAATATAAAAATAGTGTATATAATAATTAACGATTTAAAGTTTAAAATGGTCTTTAAAATTTTCAACTCATTCTAGATTAATTCTCACAATAATCTTTAAAATTTCTAACTCATTTTAGATTAATCCCTTACTTTTTGACTAAAAGTTATCAAATGTTTTAATGCTACTAATATGTACAGTTAAATATTAAGTTAGCACTTAATTACACACTGATATAGACACACAATAAATTCAATTTAAATTAGTATCCAAATTTAATTAAAATACTCAAATTAATCCATTCACACTATAAAATTCTAACCCTCAAATGTTCATGTTCATCATTTGTTATAAGTTCTTTCTCTCATCTTTTTTGGTGTTCTTCTCCATCTGGTTTTCTATTGTTCTTTTCCTTTTTTCTATGCTAGGCATGATGAGTTGTAACGGTAGAAGTCAAGCAAATTTAAACATGAACATCTCTAGATATTTTAAATCCAAGTGTTGGAATAAACTTTATCAAAACTTTTAAATATTCCTGCACTTGCTCTTTTAATTGTCTTTCTTAAAACTACGTTAGTAATACCAACATTTGGGTGGAGTAATTTGGTATTTTATGGTTTTGTTTATTGTTCGTTACTATTGGTTGGTTATTTGTTGGCTCCCTTTGAAAACTTGAGTAGTAACTAGTTTTCTCAATTTTGAGAAGCAGCTAATCAAAAGAGTTGTGATAATTTTTGACTCTGTTTAATTAATTTTTTTTAAAATAAATACTAGTGTTTATATATGTATATGTAGTACTAGAATCACCACCATAGGAAGTTGTTAGAAGAGGTTCAAATTTGTTTTCCAGTCTTTTTTTATAAATATTTCACTAATAAAATATAATATTATATTTTTTGAGGTGAATTTTGTATGTGAATAAGAAGAGTTTGTGAGAGAAAAATGGATTCAAGTAATGAGATGGAAATACAGCAAGTTTTTATTTGGCTACGATAAACGGAAGCTCTGATTCCTCAAGCACATACCTATCTCTATTTATCCTAATTAAATTGAAATTTCCTCAACTGCCAACCCTCGCCACTCTTGATATCGTATCTTTTTTCAAGAACCAGTGGCAAGATATGCATCCTCTCAATCGACGGTGGCGCGCGTCATGCGCAGAATCCTCGCCGGTAAAATCTTAGCCTACCTTACAAATTCTCTCAAGAAGAAATCTAAAGACACCAACGCTACAATCGCCAATTACTTTGATGTTACCACCGATGTTGGTGTCGGAGACAACTTCACTGCTATGCTATTTGCTACCAAAGACCACAAACATCCAATTTTCGCCGTCGAAGACACTTGGAGGATGCTGGCCAAACAAGGTTAATGAGAGGATCATTTGGGATTTGTTTATTTGAAGAAGAGAGAAATTCAATTTGAAATGACGTCGTTTTATTGCAATTGGATGTTAGATTTAAACGGTGTAACGGTGTTGTTTAGTAAATTATTAAATTGGCACTTAACTGTATATATCAATAATATTAAAATGGCTAATAACATTTGAATTAATAGAAATTCGTATTTTTGAGAGTAAAAAATATATTTAATATTTTAAAAAGTGAGAAATTAAAATAAATTAAGAATTTTAAAAACCATTTAGGACATTATTTCAATAATTAACTTAGAAGATATGAAAATTATAAATATATAAACGCCCCATATGGGAAATAAGAGTTTAAATTTTATTACAACATGGAATTACATAAGTAGCTCCTTCTTAACACTATGAAATTATTACAACATGGAAAATAAGAGTTTAAATTTTATTTCTTTTTCTTTTGTTAAGATGTTATGAAATTAAAAGATTAAGATAGTTTGAAATTATAATAACATTAAGGTCCACTTTAGGTAACAAACTTAATTAAGTTCCTTTTGATAAAATAACTTAAACAATAAATGACTCTGTTAAAAGTAACTTATAAATAAGTTATTTTGTGTTTAGATTTTTAATTCTAAAAGTGTTTATTTTATAAAAATGTAATGAAAAGTAGAAATGTTATGAGAAAAGTCTTTTTTTTAACTTCTCTATAAACTCCTAAATAACTTCTTAGAAAGTTACAATTTGATTTTGAAAATTGCATCAGACATTAAGGCTTAGTTTGGTAAAGCTTTTGCTTTTTAAAAGTAGCTTATGAAAGCTGTCTTTTAAAAGACAGCTTTTTAAAAGCTGCAGCACTTACGTTTGGTAAAATCAAATTAAAAATGGCTTTTAATAAGTACAAGCACCATAATTGTGTTTGGTAAAACAGCTTTTAAAAGTTGAAAAAATTATAATAAACATGTTTATAACAAAAAAATAATTTTTTTTTCAAATTCTTTAAAATTTTATATAATATTTTAAAATAAAATAATGTTAAAATAAAAAATTCATAATAAACATAAATATAATAAATAAATTCTTCTATTTTTTAACTTTAAAATTTTATATAAGTATCATAAAAATTTATTTAACCTAAATATCATAATTAAAAATACTAAATTATCTAACTCAAATTTTAGAGACTAATAATTTAAATATTTACTTGATTGTACTAATATAAATAGAGTTATTATTGGTCAATAATAAAATTTGTATGTAATTCAATGTTAGTACTCACAAAAAAAATAATATTAATAGCTAGAAGTTCATACCTAATATGTGATAGAGATGTATTTGTGTTTAAATTTGTGAAGATTAGGTTGAAAAATAAAAAATATATGAA
>NC_029779.3:29989973-30000764 GCF_000817695.3 Arachis duranensis
AAAAATAATAAATTGTGATAGATCTAATATTTTTTTATAGTAGACCAATTTCTAAAATTATCTTTATTAAACTAAGTAAATAATTGAAATAATAAAAAAATCAAACTAAAATTACGTATAACTAATAAAATATCTTTTGTGGACAGATTTATAAATACTTTTATATTTTTAAAAAATAATTTAATTTTGATGTGCATCTCGTTATATAATATTATAAAAAATAAAATTAAATTAATAAAATTATTTGTTTTTAGTCCCTGGATTGGTGCTGCTTTATATAATGCGGGGAATTATTATGAAGTGTTAGCTCTCATACCTAGCGCTCTCTCTCAGAAGCTTTAATTTCTTGTTTCTTCGATCAAATTCTTAGTCCTTACATACGCATTGTCTTTGTTTCGTAACAAAGCAAATATACATTGGTGGTGCAATTAAGAATTGAAGCAGCATCAGCCATATATATATATATGGTCAAAATGACTTCCAAGAATAACAAGAACAATGAGGATGGTGAGTCTTGGAGAGAAGATTTGAGAAAGCGGCCTTGGACGCCGAGTCGCCGACAGAGGACGCCATGCGTGGGGCGAACGTAATTGGAATTTTGTCCAAAGGAATTCTGAGTTGAGGAGAAGTGACAGAAGTTGTAAGCGTAGATGGCTCGAACATCTAAGGCCTGACTTGAAGAAGGGTCCTCTCTCTGAAGAAGAGGAGAAACTCATCATTGATCTCCACGCTCAGTTTGGAAACAAATGGGCTCTAATAGCTACCAAGGTACGCTATATAATGCCTGTTTGATTGATTTGCTGTAATCTTTTATTAGTTGGATCACTTTTTTTGAAATTTGATTGATTTGCTGTAATCATCTTGGAAACTCTTTTCTAATGTTTCAATCTCAAGATTTATTATATTCTAGCAATTGTAAATTATGACCATAATCAGGGATATATACAACACCAAGTAAGATTGAAGAGTGAAGACTATGTGTATAATTGAATCATTTTCTATAATGATTGTAGTCACGTTTATTTACAACTAAAATAGTTAACTCAAATTTGACAATAAAAACGTTTGATTACATACAGAAAGACTCATATAATTTAGAGTGATTTTTTTTACTCTGCTTCTGATGATAGTTAAATTTTCTTCATTCTTTATTTCTCTAAACCCCCTAAAAATATAGAGACAATTAGAAGGGAAATTCTAATTAAGGGTTTTTTTTATTTATATATATTGCATTGTATGCTTCCTGGCTCCAATTTTATTTTGTTCTATAGATGTTCTAAGAACAATCACACAATATATCAAAACAGCAAGCTCTAGTTTATTAAAGCTGAAAATTCAGTAAATTTTATATAAAATTAATATTTAAAAATTATTAAATAATAATTTAGTTAAATATATTAAATTATTATTTAACATTTATCAGTTATTCATCCTTTTATATAAAAATAATTGTCGGTGAATCTTTATTTTTATTAAAAAAATATATTTTTATTTTTTTCCTTTTAATGAACGTCACGCATCGAATTTATTTTTTCATTCCAAAATTTAATTTTAGTATTTCGTCTGAATTAATAACCTCAAATTAGTATTTTTATTTATTTTTTTCTTTTCCTTATCTCATCCAACCTTATACCACTTTGATTCAGACCACCACACTTTCACGGGTACGGATTCAGTGTGCAGGAGAAGTTTGCACACCAAAACGTCAAAATACTCTTTGGCGCACCAGTCAGCTATAAAGTATTAAAATTAAAATATTTATTTTTATGCGGTCTTTTTTCTAATTACTCATAAAATAGAGGGGTAACTTTTTTAATTTTTTTAAATGAATATATTTTAGTATTTCACTTAGTTGTTAAAAGCTGCTCATCTCCTGCAAGTTCTCTTTCTCTCCTTTCTTTGCGGTCGCAAGCGCACCCTCCTTCCATTGTCTCCACCGCCAACAACCACTCAATCCTCCACACTGCCTCTCCTATACTCTTTTTCACTACCAACCAACTCTTTCTCTTCCCCACTCAGTCATGATAGCTTCGGCCCTGTCTTCTCTGGCACGCAATTCACTGTCACACTCCGTCGAAAATTGCAGTGACTCATACCGTCCATCCTTTTAGAAGTGTCCACATTCTCGTGTTCAACAGTTGGATCCACTTCTATAGTATAGAGATTGGTAAAGTCATTGACTAAAGTTGGAGTCTTTGTGAATAGCAGTTGAGAAGGAAATTGTGAGCTGGGTTGGTGAAAATTATGAACATTGGCGAAAAGAATCGAGAGTATTGAGTTGCATGTGGTTTAGCCAACACTACCTTTACCACCAACGAAAACTCATTTAAGAATTTTTTGTTCTAGAATATTCTGCACCGTTCTTTTTGGCTGATCCGCCATGGCTACTGCTTCTGTTTTTCTTTCAACTGCGTTTTCGAATATTCTGTCGAAGTCTAAAACAAGTTTCGGTGTTTTTGAACAATTAATTAATTATAGTTAATAAAATTATTTTAGCAATTACTAATTTTTCATAACATATTATTATAATTAATAAAATTACTTTAAAAATTTTTAGATTGTATTACTATAATTAATAAAATTCCCAGAAATATAAGTAATTAATTTAATAAAATTAATCTAAAAAATACTATTTTTTGTAGCATATTACTATACTCTAAATAATTAATAAATTTTTATGACATATTACTATAATTAATAAAATTAATCTAACAATTATTAATTTTTCATATCATATTATTATGATTAATAAAATTACTTTAAAATTATAATAATTTCTCATATTATATTACTATAGTTAATAAAATTACTAAAAAGGTAACTAATTTCCTAAATCATATTACTATAACCTATAAAGTTATTTTAAAAAATTACTAATTTCACATAACATCTTATTATATAATGAATAAAATTATTCTCCATATCATTTAACTATAATTAATAAAATTAACGTAACAAATCACTAATGTTCAATATATATATTACTATAATAAATTAAGTTACTTTATAAATTACTAATTTAAAATTTAGAGTTTAAAATTTAGGGTTTAGGTTTTCTTTTCTTCTTCTTATCGTTTTAAATTTAGTATTTATGATCTAAAATTCAAGGTGTAGAATTTAGGGTGACCAGTGGTGGCTGATGGTGACAGTGGTGGTAAACCATCGTATGTGGTCGTTGCCGATGATAGAGATGACCAGCGGTGGTCACTGGTAGCAGCAACCATGGCTAATGGTGAAGGTAGGTGACTTGTGATAATAAGTATGTAAAATTGAAGTGTATATATGATATTACTAAAACCTATAAAATTATTCTAAAAAATTATTAATTTTATATAACTATCTTATTAAGATTAATAAAATTATTCTCCATATCATTTAACTATAGTTAATAAAATTAATATAACAAAATTATTAATTTTTAATATATATATAATTAATCAAATTATTCTAAAAATTACTAATTTAGAGTTTAAGATTCAGGGTTTATAAGATATTTATCTGTGTGTAATATGAGACATCTTCTTCTTCATATTATTTTTTTGAATTTTTTTATGTGTACTCTCTGTACTCTTTATATACTCTCTATCTGTATTAACTTCTACAGTATCTTACTATAATTAATACTCTGTATAATTAATAATTTTTCGTAACATATTACTATAGTTAATAAAACTAATTTAACAAAATTGTTAATTTTTCATATCATATTAATATAATTAATAAAATTATTTTAAAAATTTACTAATTTCTCGAATCATATTACTTTAATTAATAAAATTATTAAAAAATAACTAATTTCTTATATTATATTATTATACTACATAAAATTATTCTAAAAAATTACTAATTTCACATGACATCTTACTATAATTAATAAAATTATTCTCGATATCATTTAACTATAATTAATAAAATTAAGGTAACAAAATCACTAATTTTCAACATATATATTGCTATAATTAATTAAGTTACTCAAAATATTATTAATTTCTCATAATATCTTACCTTAAAAAAATATATATTTTATATATTTAAATATTACTCTTATCTTATATATACAAATATCACTCTTATTTTATTTTTATTTTTTATCTTTCTTTTATTAGATTTTCTTAATAAAACAAAATAATTTTTAGAAAATATTAAAAATATTTTAATTGATAAAATTAAAATATTATATGGATATTTATAAAAATTTTCAAATATTAGTTTGACTATAACAAAATTTATTTGGAAGTTTCGAGTTGGGAGCTCGTGATTTGGGTTTTGGGGTTTTAGAATTGGAGTTTGGCGTTAAAATTTTTATTAATTTTTTTTTCAATCTCTTAAGTGAGTATGAAAAAATTATGTCATTTGAGGTCTAGTTCATTGATCATTTTTTTTTGACTTTTTTATTTTTATAAACTAAATAAAATACAAATATTCTATAGTTAAAAATAGACAAAGTTCATATGTGAAATAATACGAATATGGTTATTTGTATTGGTTTTGCACATGCATTTCAAATTTTAAATTATTATGTTTTAATTTAAAAATTTTATATTGTTATTTTTTTTAAATTTTATATCATTATTTTAATTTATATTTTATATAATTAATAAATTTTCATGACATATTACTGTAATTAATAAAATTAATTTAACGTAATAATTAATTTCTCATATTATATTAGTATAATTAATAAGATTATTTAAAAAAAATTTAATTTCTAAGATTATATTACTATAATTAATAAAATTACTATAAAATAACTATTTTCTAAATCATATTACTATAACCTATAAAGTTACTCTAAAAAAATTACAAATTTCACATAATATCTTACTATATAATTAACAAAATCATAGAGTTTAGGATTCAGGATTTATGAGATTTTTATTTGTGTAATATGAGACTTCTTCTTTTTCATATTATCTTCTTGAATTTTTGTGTGTTATTACTATAATTTATTAAATTATTAAAAAAGAACTAATTTTCTAAATTATATTACTATAATTTATAAATTTATTCTAAAAAATTACTAATTTTACATGACATCTTACTATAATTAATAAAATTATTTTTGATATTATTTAACTATAATTAATAAAATTAACGTATCAAAATCACTAATTTTCAATATATTTTACTATAATTAATTAAATTATTCCAAATATTACTAATTTTTAGAATATCTTATTTTAAAAGAAAATTGAACTGAATTATTTAACTCATAATAATTGGTTTAGAATATATAATTAATTTTTGTTGGTGACTCGAATATAGAATTAATTTAAAATGTAAAATTTATTTATTATTTATTTTTTCTTTTTATAAAATGTTTCATCTTTCTCAAAACTCCAACAAATAATGACCAATTGATAAATCTAACCAACCTCATTTTTTCGCTTTTGTTTAACCAAAAATAAAAAATCGTAAATTGTAACAATCCAGAAGATCTTGTTGTGAAACTCACGCTCTCTAGTCACCAAAAAAAGAAACTCACGCTCTCTATAAAGTTGTTGTGGAGTCCAAAGTTTCACTGAGTCCAGAAGAAAGATGCCGGAGAAAACGGTGCCAAAGCCGCCATGGCCGATTAGAGAGGAGAAGGAGTTGATGGCGCGACGAAAGAGTGAGTAACAGATGCAGTGGAGAGGTTTGGAGTCGTCGCCGGCGGTGAAGATAGTGAAAGGCGCAGTGCGCTTGCAACAGCGGAGATAGAAGAGGAAGTCAAAGGAACGACGAAGAGGAGGAAGGCATCTGCCCTGTGTACACGCGACAGCATCTCCCTCCTAATCTCATCCCTACCATACCGTAATCCTCCTCGTCGGGGGCATCTGCGCTATGGTTGTTGTTGAGGCGTTGCTGCACACCTGAAGTATTGTCGTCTGTCGCGGTTGCGGGCGTTGGGGATGCAGTCATCAGAGGTGAAGAACCGTGTTGGTGAGGAGGGTCTGCGCATTGGCCAAAAGCTATCCTGCCCACACGCTGTGCTTTCATCGGAGTTGAAGTACGATCCTCTTCTACTTTGGTTTGATGCTCCTACTCCGGCGTTTAATAATTTGCAAAATAATACAATAAAAAATATTTTATTCAATAAAATTTTTATCAATTTTGAATTAATTAAAATATCTAATTTTTTATTTTTTGATATAATACCACAAAACATTTTAAATTTAACAACAATAACCATCATAAAAGTAATATTTATAAAGTTACACATTGACACAAAAATTGTATAAAATATTAATTAGCCAATCATATGAAACTAGGTTCAGAAAGATCTTTACCGTTAAATTAAAAAACTTACAATAATCTAATGGTTTCACATTAAAAATGCTCACCGGTCAGCCAAATCATTTTTTGGCACTTCAATGTGCAAACACGTTTGACATATTAAAACTATTACATTATAAATGCACTCAATTTTACATCTTTAATAATTAATTTGAGTTAATCGAGTATTATTCAACTTATTCGTCCACCTAAATAAATATTAGAAGTTTGAATTCTATATTGTAAATTTAGCAATTTCGTTTACAATATTCTTATATGATTTTCGTTTTTAGGTTCCTGGAAGATCAGGCAATGAAATCAAGTGTTTGTGTGAGACAAGAATGAAGAAGCGCCCAAGAGAATGGTTAGCAGAAGATCCTCCACAAATGCTTCAACAAGCACAACATTTTTCTTCATAAGCTTCATCATCGTCATTTAATTCGGTCTTAGCTTCATGTTACCCTAAAAATGATCTCAGTAGTGTTGAACCGCCGCCAAATATTTCTGCTGCAAATCCTCCACAAAATCATAATCAGAAACAACCTAATCAAACTTTTTCTTCTTCTTACACCAATAATAATGCAAGCTTTATATTGCCATTAACCCCTATGTCTCCTTGTTATAGAGCATCATCAACATGGTCATTACCTCAATGTAAAAGTGGTGGTTTATTGAATGATGTGGTGATGGAGGGTAATGATCTTTGTCCCAAGGGAAAGTCAAACAAGGATGCAACCATTGTTATTGGTAAGGAGGAAGAAGAATTAGCTGATAAAAGGAAAATTATTGAAGAGCCACCATTGCCACCAATTGGAACCAGTAAAGAGGAAGAAACAGCCACCATTATTGCAACTCAAAGCTCTTCTCATCAATTGATTTCAACAGGTGAAATTAAACTAACTTAATTATGTTTTCACGAGTTTGATTATTATTATTGATAATTCATGATTGTGTGTTATATTGTATACAGAGAAGAATGATAATGGAGGTTGCAACAATAACAAGGAGGCACTGAATAATTCCATGCACCAACAAGTGGACAATGAATTGCTTAACATACTTAAAAATACTCCACTGGCTATATTTGCCAGTGCATAAGTGGTACAAAGTTGATGATGACAAGTACTTCCCTCATGATGATGATGGAGATTGGAATGTTGGTAACTTATGGAATTTTGATTCATTGTAATAACTAAAGAAATCGTAGATGTGTTCATTCATATATTTAGAACAATTAAAAATCCAATATGCTATGTTAGGATTATAAGTTAGGGAAGCAGAAGAACACACTGCAATTTGAAACTGTGCAGGTTAGGGCAATTAAATTTATTGAGTTTTTTTTAGGTGTCTTTAACATAATATTTATTATAAAATATGGTTTAGACATTTTAAATTTGAGAGACTAAAATGATAAAAATTATAAATTTAAAAAATCATTTTAAAAATTTAATCGGTATTTAAACAAATTTTGTTTTGTAAATATTCTGCGAGTTCCTGTGTACTTCAATCCCCACCTTATCTTTATTTATTTGTGGGACGAGTCTCTGTCTTCATAAAAATTTTGCAGGTTTTATTAGCTTTTTCGTCGCTGATATGAATTTTTTGGACATCTCTAAGTAAAATATTCATGTTTAAAACTTTGTCATTAATAAAGTAAGAAGAATATATATATATATATATGGTGAAACTCAGGTGCATGAAAATTTAGTCAAATCAGTCAAATCATCTAACGACTTTTAGTTATTAACTTCACGTGAAGTCAACTGCACCTGAGTTTTCACCTTATAATAATCACAATGATTATTTAGGAATAGCTAAGTACTTTGCTTATTATGGATATAAAAGTGGGCGGTGGCTCCTGTGCGATCCAACTAAAAGTCTGATGAAATTAGTTTGAACTTAAAGTCTCTTTTTATTTAAAGATTTTAAGTTGGAATTTTATTTGCTATAACTCATCTAAAAAATTTTTAATGTGTTGTAGTACCTAAGATGAAAACAAAATCAATAAGTGTAATTCATTAACCTAAAATGGATTTGCGGATTAATCAATCTAACTTTTTTCGAAAATCATAAAATTAATTAAAATTAATTTAAGAGTTAAATACTTTATTTGTCTTTAAGGTTTTGGGTCAAAATCAAAATTGTTTTTGATATTTTTTTATTATTAAAATCATTTTTAACGTTACAAAATATTATAAAATCATCCTTTTATCCATAAATAATATTTTGCCCTTAAAGATGCTAATAGAGAAAAAAAAACAAAAGAATTTTGGCGACTAAAGTATGGTGTTGTATGAGAAAGCGGAGAAGATGTAATTGATCCAACAACTTTTGCCATGAGAGGTATTCTCGCCGCCAACGGCCAAATCGTGTATCTGCGGTTAACTTGGTCAAATAATAATTTGTTATTTTCTAGATTTTTTGGATCTCAGCCAAATTTCTGCTCCTTCTTTTCTCTTTTTTTCTCTTCTGTATCTTTTTTCATTGATTTACTTTTTCTTTATTTTTATTGTTGTTATTGATTTTGGGTAGAGTTAAAGTTAGATTTGTGATGATTTTTTTTACAGTAAAAGAAGAAAGGACTAAGGCATAGGTGTGATGGAGGTGGGAGGAGTGTTGAGGATGGAGAGTAAATGGTAGAGACAAAAGAGAGAGAGAGAGAATTTTATGTGATTTTTATGTGAAAAGAATAATTTTAAAATGATTTTTAACGTTGAGCGATGATGATATTAATAAGAAAAGGTTGAAGACGATTTTAATTTTAACTCTAAATATTAAGGTAAAAAAAATACTTAACCCTTAATTTAATAAAAATAATAGATAAAAAATTAGTTATTATTCAAGCACAAATAAAAAATACTTAAATTATAATATAACTTTTTATAATTTTTTAAATTCCCAATATTAATAAAATTGTCTATTAGAATATCGTTTTTAAATTACTGTAAAGAATAAAATAAATTATCTAAAATGTGTCACATAATTTGGAGGATATATATATATAAAATAAAAAAATAAAAGAGGTATGTTTAGATATATATTTAATTTTTAAATGTTGTATATATATTTTTAAAGAGTTTAATTTTAATGTACTGATAATTTAAAATATTTTATACAGTCGCACAATCACATTTATTTTTTTAAATAATTATTCATGCAGTCAACGTTAAAGACAATTATTTTTGTTGATATAAAATTACATCATTAAATACACGTATAAAATTATTTTACACTAACAATATATCAAATTTAAATTTTTTTATAGCATTCATGAAACAGTCCGCTAGACAAGCTAGTGGCCAGTCCTATCCTACAAAAACTCGTGAGTTTGGCCATTTTCTTAGTTTAACTAATTTAAAATCTCAAAGTTAATTCACATTTTAACAATTTGATCTATCAGATTCTGTTATTTTGATAATCTTATTACTTATTTAATTCCAACTTACTTGTATATTTTAATAATTTAATTATAAATATTTAGGTAGTGTAGACATAGTTGTAAGAACGAAATCAGTGATAAAATTAGTCAGATTATTAGTTTATTGATTTAATTGATAAATTAATGGTTGAACCGATAAAATCGATATCGCGTAAATAAAAAATATAAAATAGTCATAAACTTAAAAAATTCAAAAAGTTCTTCACCAACATTTTAAAAATAACCAAGTTTCAAATTCTAAAACAATATAGAGTAATAAAAGTATAAAACAACAGCAACCCTAAATTTCCTATTCCCTATTCAACAACCTTAAATTCACAGAATAAGCAGATTTATATTAAACAGATTACTTCAATATCACCTATTTTTACAAGCAGATTCATACTAAACAGATTCATAATTTCAACAAGCAGATTCAAACAAAATAAACAAAAAATTTCAATAAACAACTTCAAACAAATTCAACAACCTTAAATTTTCTATTCAACATCACCTATTTCAACAAGCAGATTCATACAAAAATTCATAATTTCAACAAACATATTCAAGCAAAACAAACATCAAACAAAACATTTTCATAATTTCAATTTTCAACAAGCAGATTCCAACACCACACTGAACAAAACATATTCATAATTTCAATTTTCAACAAGCAGATTCAAGCATCAAATAGAACAAAACAGCACAAGAGCATTAGAACAGAACAAGAGCATTAGAACAGAATAAGAGTATTAGAACAGAAGAAGAGCAATAGAAGAAAAATCTGTCTGACAAAGCATTAGAAGAACAGAACAACTTCATAGTTTACAACCAAACAGAACATAACAAGAGCATTAAAAGAAGAGCACCAACCTGTTTGACAAAACAAATAACGAAGACGACAGAGACCGCCAACCTGTCCGAGAGAGCAGATGACGGAGACAGCGCGACGATGGCGACGATGAAGCGAAACAAGGAGAAGCGACGAATAGGTATCGCGGTTAGGTGAGGTGAGGTGAAACGAAGAAGACGACACAGACCGACGAGCGGCGGTGTGGCGGTGAGTGACACAATGAGGTGAGGTGAGGTGAGGACGTGAGGTGAGGTGAGGGGGGAGG
>NC_029779.3:30000879-30002597 GCF_000817695.3 Arachis duranensis
TCGAACTGGCCGAATGAAAAAAAAAAACTGTCGATTCTCTGGATTTTATCAGAACTGGATGGTTCAATTTGATTCTCTCCGATTATGTTCTTTATCCAGTCATATTAATCAACCGAATCGGCTAGAGATCTAATTCATCGATTTTTCAATCGAACCGACTAATCCGGTTCGATTCTTATAACTATGGGTGTAGATAAAGTAAATGATATTAATGGCTAATTTTATATTGTTTTTTAATCAAAACAAGAAAGGAATAAATGCCTAATTCATCCTAAAATGGTCCTTATCAAGTAAAGAATATTATACTCTTTATTAATTAAAAAATATAAAATATTAATTTATTATATTTTATATTAATGACACAAATTTAAAATTTAAAATTTAGAATTTACGTTTTAAATTTTATAAATTTAGAGAGTAGAATTTATAATTTTATGATTTAGAGTTTAGAGTTTAGAAGGTAAAATTTAGAGTTTAGAGTCACTACAAGAAAAACAATGAGTACCGTCAGAATTATCGTTGAAATAAATCCAACGGTATAAACCTCATCGATAATTGTTTATTGACAGTTTTTTCGTTCGCCGCTAAATACCGGCTTAGCGGCAGATATTAACTCTCAATTGGAGAAATTTTAGAGCTTGTTACTGTCAGATTTATCTCTCTGTAAATTCGACGATAATCTTAAATTTTATTTTTTTAAAAAAATTATTTAAAAATTCAATATATAATTTTAAATGTTTAAATTTAATAATTTTTAAACTAAAACAATTCAAAATTTAACAACTTCCCATAATAATTTGTCTATAAGTTTTCGTTAAAAATTTACAAATAAGTTTACACATCAAAGTTTAAGAACAAAGAAGAAAAATAATAATTACTCGTGTATGAAAAAAAGTAGCACTATAAACATATACTCTAAATTCAGAAAAGATGAACTTACATAAGGTTCGATATTGAAAAACAAGATACTTCACGGTAACTAAGTAAATTGCATAGTTAAAACTATCTAGATAATAAAATATTAAAAAAATAATTATAAAAATGGTATATCTATTTAAGATTCAAGGTAAACTACTAACATGCTTGTGTATGTCTCTCAAATGATATATCTATTTATGATTATACAATTTGAGCAACTTACAAACCTAATTGGAAGTTTTGCATCATAAACCTACTGTCTATAGACGAATTCCCTAGCTAAATTATACCCTACCTAACCTAATATTATTTAATTTCTAAGTACACTAAATTAATATAATAAACTCTAATCACACACTTTATTAAAAAAATTAATCAATAATTTAATAAAATACCTAACAAAATCCTAAATAAACAAAAAAATATGAAAAAAATTATAAAAACTATAGAAAATTTACCTCTGGTGGTGGCTGTAAAATGGTGAAAGCATGGTGGTGACAGAAGGCAATAGTGAAACCTATAGTGGTGCAGTTAGGGTTTAGTAACATAACAAACAACCAAAAGAAAAAATGGACAACAATCTTACCTTAGCGCGATGGACCTCAGCCACGGTAATAGTGACAATGCAAGGCGACGACCTCCAATCGACGGCAAAAGACACCAACAATGGTGGCACGGCGGAGGCTCAAAGATTCCAGCGACAGTGATGACAACGTGCTGATCTTCAACGACAATGTGGCGAACTGATAGCGACGGTAGTTCCAGGTGGTGGCGGCACAACCTTCTTTAATGGATCAGAG
>NC_029779.3:30002636-30014870 GCF_000817695.3 Arachis duranensis
AGAGAGAGAGAGAGAGAGAGAGAGAGAGAGGTTTCGCGTTTGAATTTTATCCCAAATTTACCGTCGGATTTACCGATGGAAAAATATGACGATAAAATATTCGTCGTTTCCTAAACGATGCGTTTCACTAAATTCTGTTAACGTCGAAATTTTTCGACGGAAAATCTGACGGTAAATTCGGCGCTAATAAAATTAATTTTTGCACTTCTATTTACTGTCGAATTTAGTGGCGAAATTTTAAATCCGACGGTAACTTAGTTGAGGGGCGAATTTTCACTCGTAACCGTCGAAAAATCTCCACTAAATCCATTGGTAATGTCCATTTCTAAATCTGACGATATTCAACATATTTCTTATCGTGAGTGTAAAATTTAAAATTTTAAATATAACTTTTAGAGAATTATAGTGAATAATTTTTTTAATTTATGCAATGTTAAATTTTATATATGAATCAAATTATTATTATTATTATGCAATTTTCAGTGTAAAAAATTAATTAAGAATCGCAAGTGTTTAATCATGAACAATATTTCATTAGGAAAAATATTACACTCGTCTTTATGTTATCTTAATTAAGAGTTTTCCCAAAAAAAAAAATTGCTTGGTTCATTTATATTATCAACACATTGTAATTAAACTTTCAATACATAATAATTTGTAATAATATAAAAATACTGTACATAATAATTAACGAGGTAATGTCTAAAATTATTCTTAAAATTTCTAACTCATTTTAAATTAGTTTTTTATTTTTTAAAATGACTAAATAAATCTCTCATTTTTAAAATGCTGAATTCCTATAATTAATTCAAAAGTTATCATATATTTTAACGTCACTAATGTGTACATAGTTAAGTGCCAAGTTAACTACACGCTGATATAAAAGTCAAGCAAATTTAAATATGAATAATTATAAATATTTTAAATCTAAGTGTTAGAACAAACTTTATCAAAACTTTTAAATGTTCCTACACTTACTCCTTCAATTGTCATTTTTTAAAACCACGGTTGCAATACCAATATTTGGCAGAGGTAATTTGGAATTTTATGGTTTCGTTCGGTGCTTTTTACTGTTAGTTGGTTATTTGTTGGCTCTTTTTAAAAACTTCAGTAACAATTAGTTTTTCCAATTTTGAAAAGCAGTTAATCAAAGAGTTGTGATAATTTTTTATCCTGTTTAATTAATTTTTTTCAAAATAAATACTAGAGTTAATATATGTATATGTAGTACCAGCCATCATCACCATAGAATGATTAGTAGTTAGAAGAGGCTCAAATTTGCTTTTCAATTTTTTCTTGTAAATATTTCACTAATAAAATATAATATTATATTGTAGAGGTGAATTTTGTACGTGAATCAGAAGAAGAGTTTGTGAGAGAAAAATGGATTCAAGTACTGAGATGAAAATGCAGCAAGTTTCTATTTGGGTACGACAGATAGAAGCACTGGTTCCTCTAGCACATACCCATCTCCATTGATTTCAAATCGGAACTTCCTCAACCGCCAATCCTCGCTACTCTTGACATCATATCTTTTCTCAAGAACTAGAATGGCAAGATATGCATCCTTTCAATCGACAGTGGCGGTGCCATGCGCAAGATCATTGTCGGTAAAGCCTTAGCCTATCTTAAAAATTCTCTCAAGAAGTCTAAACACCCCAACATCACAATCGTCGATTACTTCGATGTTGTTGTCAGTGCTGGTGTTGGTGGAGGCATCTTCACTTCTATGCTATTCGTCATCAAAGACCACAAACATTCAATTTTTACTGTTGGAGACACTTGGAGGTTGTTGGCCAAGTAAGGTTAATGGAGGGACCATTTGGGATTTGTTATTCGAAGAAGAGAGAAACTTAGTTTGAAACGGCGTGATTTTATTATAATTGGATATTAGACCTGAATAATGTCGTTTAGTAAACTGTCAAAATTGGTATTTAATTGTACACATAAATAACATTAAAATGACTGATGACATTTGAACTAACAATAATTTACGATTTTAAGATTGAGTGATATATTTAGCTATTTTAAAAAATGACAGACTTAATTAAATGAGTTAAGAATTTCAAATACTATTTAGAACTGTTACGGACCGCCGAGTCCAACCCACTAGCCGTTGGATCGGGGCACCATTCCTGACCCAGGCCCAAGGCACCCCTCACAAAAAAGAGTCCGACGGGTCGGGTCTTAGAATGCCCGACCTAGGGCATACCCGACTTACCATCTGTATGACCCAGGACACCGGTCGGACCAGTACCTTCGGATCATGACCCGAAGCCCCGACCCGGGATCCGGAACGACCTGTCCTTCCTATGTGGATTACGACAACTCATGGAAGCTTCTTGGGCAGTGGGCTAGGTCATTCTCTGGGCCTGCCCCGCACAGTATAAAAGGGGAGAGGTCAGCTCTCCCTCCAAGGTACGTAACATCCTTACCTAATTCGGCTACCACATCGTACGGACTCTGACTTGATCGTCAGAGTGTCCTTACAGGTGGCCACCAGCCACGCTTCACACCGCCTCTGGCGTCACCAGTTCGCATCTTTGTCTTCACTCCACGTCAATTTAGGGTCTCACCCGCTCCCCTACTCATCACCACCTGACCCTTCGAGTACCCGAGATCATCAGGTAACGAACATTGGCGCCGTCTGTGGGGACCCTGTAAACATGGAGGGACTTCCCATGTCGGAGGAGCTTCGCGAAGGAGGAGGGACTCGCCTGAGTAGGGCGAGTTCGACGGCTCGTACCGCCGAATGCCCACGTTCCTCTGTTCAGCCTGACCAACAGATTTACACCAAAACCCCCGAAAGGCGTCCCTTCAGAAGGACAGGAGCCGATAGCGCCAAGATCATGCAGGAACTCAGACACAGAGTACAAAACCTAGAACGGGAGCTGGCAGTGAGGAGCCGATCCCACGGAGACGTCAGCCACTCCCTCAGCAACGCCAGCCGATCTCGCACCTGCACCTGCTCTCCTTACCGAAGACTAGAGAGCCGAGAAAGGAGTCCAATAAAGCGCGACGAGGCACACACGCAGGCGACCTCTCGACCTCACCAAGGCAGGTCCGAGGGCTACGGGGAATCCCAAACAGGGAAAGCCAAGAAACAACAAGAACCCATAATCATGGGGGCCACCCACTTCCACCCCTCAATCCTCAAGGTCCGGCTTCCAAAGAATTTCGACAAGCCAACAGACATGAGGTACGACGGGACCAAGGATCCCCAGGAGCACCTAACAGCTTTTGAAGCAAGGATGAACTTGGAAGGAGTAGGCGACGTGGTCAGATGCCGAGCATTCCCTGTGACGCTGGCCAGCCCAGCGATCCGATGGTTCAACGCCCTCCCACAAAGGTCCATTATGACCTTCGCGAACACCTCCCAAAGCTTTCTGGCTCGGTTCACGACACGTATGGCCAAGGCAAAACACCCGATTAACTTGCTAGGGGTCACCCAGAAATCCGGGGAACCGACCAGAAAGTTTCTGGACAGGTTCAATGACGAATGCTTGGAAATTGACGGCCTCACGGACTCGGTCGCTAGTCTTTGCCTAACAAACAGCCTGCTAAACGAGGACTTTAGAAAGCACCTCACAACTAAGCATGTGTGGACTATGCAGGAAATTCAAAGTGTGGCCAAAGAATACATCAATGATGAGGAAGTTAGTCAGGTTGTAGCAGCCAATAAGCGGCAGCTCCCTAACCCTTCCGCTCGGTAGGTCACCCAGGTGGATAGATTCAAGGAGGCCCCCAAGGACGGAACCCCAGCCAAACAGCATAAACAACCTCAACGGGTAGGAAAGTTCACAAATTACACGCCACTCACGGCGCCCATAGTGGAAGTTTACCAGCAAATCGCGGACAAGGGAATCTTATCCAGACCCAGGCCGTTGAAAGAGAGAACGAGAGACAACAAAAGCCTCTACTGCGACTATCACAATGGTTTCGGGCACAAGACCCAAGACTGTTTCGACCTCAAAGACGCCTTAGAACAGGCCATCCGGGAAAGAAAGCTGAATGAGTTCTCCCGACTTATCCAAGAGCCAAGAAGACGAGAACGAGAACGCTCAGAAGAAGCTCGAAGCAGGACCGTCAAAGTGAGACAAGAACCCACAGGGACCACTGACAACCCCTCGACCTTTGTGGTTAACGTCGTGATCGGACGCGATACCCTCCCCTCCCCAAAGTCTAAGTCAGCAGCAAAGAAGGATACCCGGATCCTCTCTATTTTGACGGGAGGTCCCACCACCCCAAACGGAGGACCTCCCATGATATCCTTTGGCCCATAAGACCAGTGGTTTCACGACCTCCCTGAGAACCCTCCCATGGTGATCAGGGCAATGGTTGGGACCTGGTTGGTCAGGCGAATTCTCGTCGATACTTGAATTGACTCCAACATCCTATTCGGGAACGTGTTTGACGCCATGGGAGTTAGGGAGTCCAACCTTAAGACTCACCAACACGGTGTCATGAGGCTAGGCGACAACTACATAAAGTCCGACGGGACGATTTCACTCCCAATCTGCCTTGGAGCTGGTGACGTTAGGAGGTCAGCAATGGTGGACTTCGTAGTCCTCAGAGACTCCATGGCCTACAACATCATTTTAGGAAGAAAAACCATCAACGAATGTTCAGTTGTGATATGCACCAGATTCCTAATAATGAAGTTCGTGACAGACAAAGGAACGGTTAGCTCCGTTAGGGGAGACTTGGAAGTGGCGGTCGCCTGCGACAATGCCAGTCTCTCCCTAAGGAAGGAATCCAAAAGGGCGGCCGGTGTGTTCTTGGCCGATCTAGATGTGAAGGTGGAAGACAAGCCAAGACCAGAGCCAGAAGGGGACATGGAGAAGTTCCAAATAGGGAAGTCGGCAGAACAGTTCACCTTCATAAACAAAAATTTGCCCCATGAACTCAAAGGCCCCTTATGGAAGTTATAAGGGCAAATGGCGACCTCTTCGCATGGACGCCGTCAGACATGCTGAGCTAGGATCCCGATGTCATATCCCACCGACTAGCCGTCAAACCAGACGCAAAATCAGTAGCACAACGGTGAAGGAAAATGTCCCAAGAAAGGGCCAATGAGGTCGCCAAACAAACAGCTGGGCTACTTGAAGTAGGGTTCATCAGAGAACTCGAATACTCGACATGACTATCCAACGTCGTCCTAGTCAAGAAAGCTAGTGAAAAATGGAGAATGTGTGTCGACTACTCTGACTTGAACAAGGCATGTCTTAAAGACTCTTTTTTCCTCCCCAACATCGATGCCTTGGTAGACTCGGTAGCAGGATATCGCTTCCTCAGCTTCATGGACGCATACTCCGGCTATAATCAGATCTCGATGCACCGACCTGATCAAGAAAAGACAGCGTTCATAACACCAGGAGGCACTTATTGCTACAAAGTAATGCCATTTGGATTAAAAAATGCAGGGGCCACCTACCAAAGACTGATGAGCAAGATTTTCCATGACCTCATCGGCAAGACGGTAGAGGTCTACGTTGACGACGTCCTATTAAAAACGGCAAAACCAAGCAGCCTGATGGACGACCTCCAAACTGTCTTCAAAGTACTAAGGAAATTTAACATGAGGCTTAACCCACTCAAGTGTGCGTTCGCCATAGATGCCAAAAAATTTCTAGGCTTCATGATAACGCAAAAGGGGGTAGAGGCTAACCCAGACAAGTGCGAAGCCGTCCTCAAAATGACAAGCCCAGGGTGCTTCAAAGACGTACAGCGACTAACCGGGAAGCTCACGGCTCTATCTCAGTTTCTCGGAGCCTCGGCTGAGAAGGCCCTCCAATTTTTTAACCTAATAAAGAAAGGAATCATCTTCGAATGGACCCCGGCATGCGAAGAAGCATTCAACCATTTCAAAAAAGTGCTCTTAAAACCACCTGTGCTTAGCAAGCCCAAAGAAGGAGAACCCCTCTACCTGTACCTAGCAGTGACTACACAGGCCATGGCGGCAGTCCTTGTTCGAGAAGAAGACAAGACTCAGCGTTCAATATACTTCATCAGCAAAGTGCTCCAAGGAGCAGAGTTAAAATATACCAAGCAGAAAAAATTGGCCTATGCCCTATTAACCTCGTCGAGAAGGCTCAAACAATACTTCCAAGGGCATAAGATCATCCTAAGAACCGACCAGGCAATTCGGCAAGTCCTCCAAAAACCCAACCTTGCGAGGAGAATGATGGCATGGGCAGTAGAACTGTCCCAATATGACTTGCAGTACGAGCCCAGATAGGCAATCAAAGCCCAGGCAATGGCAGATTTCTTGGTAGAAGTCGCAGGAGAAGCACCCGAGATATCGAGCACACGGTGGAAGCTCCACGTTGATGGAGCATCCAACCAAACGTTCGGAGGGGCCGGGATCATCCTCGAGAGCTCGGCAGGGGTAGCTTACAAGCAGTCAATTAGGTTCGATTTCTCAGTCTCAAATAACCAAGCAGAATACGAGCTACTAATAGGAGGGCTAATCCTAGCCAAGGAAGTCGGAGCATCGAGAATAGAAGTTAGTAGTGACTCCCAGATCGTCACATCCCAAATAAACGGCAACTACCAGGCCAGGGACACACTACTGCAAAAGTATCTAGAAAGGGTAAAAGAATTATGCAAGAGCTTCAAGGAAGTCAATCCAGCATGTCCCTAGGGAAAGGAACGTCCGAGCAGATCTTCTTTCCAAGCTAGCAAGCACCAAACCTGGAACAGAAAATAGATCTCTAATCCAAGGGCTGACAACAGAACCAGCAGTCATCCTATGTGCAACCCAGACCCCAAGCCCTCCCTCTTGGATAGACCCCATCTTTCGATACCTAGAACACGGCGAAATGCCCCCAAACAGAAAAGAAGCACAAGCAACCAGGAGGGAAGCCCCAAGTATGTGATCATACAAGGATAGTTGTACAAACAAGGGCTCCACCAACCCTTGCTCAAGTGCCTACGCCCTGACTAAACGGACTACATCTTAAGCGAAGTCCATGAGGGGTATTGTGGTCACCATATCGAAGGAAGGTCGCTAGCAAGAAAGATTATCAGAGCAGGCTATTACTGGCCCACAATGATGTCGGACTCCCAGGAGTTCGTCAGGAAATGCAAAAAATGCTAAGAAAATGCCAACTTCCACAAAGTCCCACCTGAAGAACTCATCCTGATGATGGCGCCCTGACCTTTCGCCCAGTGGAGAGTCGACCTCTTGGGACCATTCCCACCCAGGCCAGGACAAGTAAAATACTTGATAGTAGCCATAGATTACTACACCAAATGGGTAGAAGCAAAGTCGTTAGCCAGCATATCTTCAACAAATTGCCAGAAATTTATGTGGAGGCAAGTAGTCACAAGATTCAGAATCCCAGAATCCGTCATATCGGATAATGGGACACAATTCACTGATAAGGAATTCAAGGAATTCCTCGAAGGATTAGGAATAAAGCAAAAGTTCTCCTCAGTCGAACACCCTCAAAGCAATGGACAGGTGGAAGCGGCCAACAAAGTCATCTTAAAAGGGCTAAAGAAACGACTTGAACACAAGAAGGGCTCATGGACAGACGAGCTGGCCTCAGTCTTATGGTCCTACAGAACCTCCCCCCAGTCATCTACCAGCGAGACGCCCTTCTGACTCACATACGGGGTCGACGTAGTCATCCCAGTCGAGATAGGAGAAACAAGCCCAAGATTACTCCTTGGGGTAGGGAATGAGGCAGTCGAGAAAGACTTGATTAATGAAACAAGACAAATGGCACACTTAACAGAAACAACAATCAAACAAAGAATAGCCCTAAGATACAACGGTAAAGTGCTGAAGAGAAGCCTCGGGGAAGGCGACCTGGTCCTATGACGTAACGACATAGGACCACTAACCCCAGGAGAAGGCAAGTTGGCTGCAAATTGGGAAGGACCTTATAGGGTAAAAGAAGTCCTCGGTAAAGGCGCATACAAGCTAGAAAAATTGGATGGAAGCGAGGTGCCGAGGACATAGAACATGGCAAACCTAAAAAGGTTCTACTCGTAGGGGGAAGTGACCTGACGGCCTGGCAACACGGCCACGTTCGCTTTAGTTCCTTTAATTTTATTCCTTTATTTATATATCGTACTACCACTCTGTTTTAAAGTTTCACATATGCATATATATAATAAATTTTGTTCTTTGCAAGATTTACGACAAAACGACATAATGGCGCAAACGACGAATGGTCGATCTAACGGAAACTCGGAACTGATCACCCCGAGAACCAAAGGGGCCTAAGCTTAAAACAATTAGCAAGTAATAAAGAGCGGTAAATACCATAAAAGTGGTAAACCAAAAAGGCCACGACGGCCCGGATAAAAGAAAGCAATAAAATAAAGCAAAGCCGCGACGGCCCGAACAGGTGAACAACCGCTAATGAAAACAACATTGAAATAAAAAGTTAAAGTGTTCATTACAGACGAAGGCGCCTAAACAGGCCCATAAACAAAAGGCAAAAATCACAAAGTAAAAGGCAGGAAGAACAAAAGACAAAGAGAGACGTCCACTTCAGGGCTTCAGGATATCAACAATCTTCCAGTCCTCAGCTGTCTTAAGAGCACCCACTTGAGAAAGATCGAGGTCGGGAGCCAACACAGCAACCTGAAGCTTAATTCCTTCCTCAGTCAGCTTTACGACTTCCCGGGCCCCCTTGGCAAGATCTTTATTCTTCTTCTTCAAGACAGCCATCTCCTGACAAGTAGCCTCGACCGAGCCCTCTGCCAACTTCAGCTTTTCCTCTAATTCCTCAACCTTTTTCTTAGCTGCAGTAGCCTCACCACGAGAGGCATTCAAATCCTTCATCAAGGCAAGGTTCTGATCCACCAGCCTGTTGATCTCCTTAGCATCCTCCTCAGCCTTCTTCTCCTGCTCAGACAACTTCGTCTTCAGAGACTCCTCCCGATATCTCGAATCTGTCAGGTCTTTTTGGGAGTCCCGAAGCTTCACTTCCATAGCATGATAATTCCCCAAGATAGGCTCCACCTTCTTGGCAATAGTTGCTGCTCAAAGAAGGCTATGATAGATCCACCTCGCCTGCCCAGAAAGATCGGCATCACGGAAAAACTCGTCGGTGCCAAGAAGTAACTGGGTTTCAATAAAGCTCATAGCATTGAAGTTTTTTTCCATAACCGAAAGTGTCTTCCCGGAATCATGTTTCCTTTTCTTAGGGTTGCTGACGACCTTCAAGTCCTCACCAAACCCTAGATCCTCCTCATCAAAGGAAACTTCCGCCTCCACACTCGGGTTCCCCGAGGTGTTCTTAGGAGGGACCTCAACCCTCTCCGGCTGACCTTGGATGGCCCCATCAACACGACCACTACTTTTCCCGACATCCCTCTGGTCTTGACTTGCCAAAGGAGTCGCCGAGGAATTGTCACCACCCTCGTCATCCCCTTGGATGAGGCTCATTAGGTCAGCCAGGATTTTCTTCCCACCAGCAGTGGAAACTACAAGCAAAAAGACAAAGGTATAAGTAAAAGAAGAGCAAAGTGCTAAAAATGCAAAAAAGTAAAAAACTCACCAACATACGACCGACCGGCTTCCCGGTCCCCCATAACCATGCGAGGGTTAAGATTTCTCTCGCCAAAAATTGCCAATAAGATATCAACAATGTTACGATCTTCCGGATTCAACCAATCATAAGAAATTTTTATCAGATAATTGGATCCCGCCCCGAAACTCCAGTAAGTCGGGATCTGCCTCTCCCCCTCGACAGTAAGCCAGAAGGGTTGATGACCTTCAATGGGCCTAACCTTGAAAAAAGTAGACTTGAAGCCATGGTTGGAATCCTCAAAAAGGCCAAAAATCCTACGACCTTGTTGGGCCCTAAAAGTCATATATCCCTTTTTTGCCTTCCCCTGGCGAGAAGGGTTCGTGAGAAGAAAGAGGTAGAGGAAAACATTTACAGAAGTCGGAAGCTCCAGATATTCACAAACCATCTCGAAGCATCGGATGGCAGCCTAGCTATTTGGGTGCAATTGTGATGGAGCAACATCACAACGATTCAACAAACCCATGACGAAAGGGGAGAAGGGAAAACAAACCCCCAAAGTCGTGAACATGGGTTCATAAACCCACAACCAGTCGGCAACTCATGGAGCTGCCAAGTTCTTCTGACAGACACGCTCCCGAGCTACAGGAACATAAGCTTGGTAAAATGCCTCCTCGGGACTACCCCCACATAAGAGCCCTGCTTGGCGCAAATCCTGAAGGCCCTCCTTCATGACCTTGGAAGGGGTGTCCCTCACGTCGGAAGACACCCAAGCGTAATCATCAACAAAGTCGGCTAGCGGTCGCTGAGCCTGATTCGGAAGAACGAGGCATTCGGCAATACCTACAACGGGGGCACCACTCAGTCAGAATGGGAGGTCGGGAACCCGTAAAGCAGGAAAAGAAAACTAAAAACTCCTCAAATCACTCCCTACGTTAACCCAACACTAACCCAGAACCTAAAGCAAAACCCCAGGAAAACTCAGTGGCGCCCCCTCTAAAAGGAAAAAACAGCAAGAACAGACAAAACCCAGGCATGCATACGAAAAATGCACAAAAAAAAACATGCAAAAACCAAGAGGAAGAAGCAACCAAAAAGAGGAAAACCATAAAAACAGCGTACCAGAAATGTAGAATCCGTAAAATGACGAGCAGTAACGAAGGATCCGAGAGAGAGAAGGGGCACCAGAAGCAAGAAGAAAATCAAGACAGCAGGGGAGGGAAGCAGAAAACAACAGTGGCGCAAGAGAGCAGGAAGAATAGAAGTAGGAAAATGGAACTATGAGGGTGTTACAAAGCAAAAATAGGGAAAAAGCGTAACCGCCGAGGAAGAGCGCCAAAAGGCAAGGGCATATTCGTTATTTCACCCAAAATTTTAAATCAATGAAATGATGGGCATTTAATGCCCAGCGTAGAAGCCAAGAAGGCGGCATCGAGAAACAGGATGACCACGCGTGAGAAACACGAAACGCCACCAACGAGCTCACGAGAAGGAGAACACGCCCCATCTCGGTGAGTAGGACAAACGCGCCTAGCCCCGAGCACAAAAACTCGAAGCTGGCGCGTTGGGGGCACTGTTACGGACCGCCGAGTCCAGCCCACTAGCCGTCGGGTCGGGGCACCACCCCTGACCCAGGCCCAAGGCACCCTCACAAAAGAGAGTCCGACTTCGGATCATGACCCGAAGTCCCGACCCGGAGTCCGGAACGACCTATCCTTTCTACGTGGATTACGACAACTCATGGAAGCTTCTTGGGCAGTGGGCTAGGTCATTCTCAGGGCCCGCCCCGCACAGTATAAAAAGGGAAAGGTCAGCTCTCCACCTAAAGTACGAAACATTCTTACTTAATTCGGCTACCACATCGTATGGACACTGACTTGATCGTCGGAGTATCCTTGTAGGTGGCCACCCCCACGCTTCACATCGCCTCTGGTGTCACTAGCTTGCATCTTTATCTTCACTTCACGTCAGCTCAGAGTCTCACGTGCTCCTCTACTCATCAGTCATCACCACCCGACCTGTCGAGTACTCGAGATCATCAGGTAACAAACAAGAACATTATCTCAATAATTAACTTGAGAAAGATATCAAAATTATAAATATATAAACACCCGCAGAGCATACATCAATATAGAAAAATTGTATAAGTAGCTCCCTCTTAAGTCTTTAACGTTATGAAATTATTCCAATATGAAAAAATAAGAGTTTAAATTTTATTTTTTTTTCTTTTGTTATGACGTTATGAAATTAAAAGATTAAGATAGTTTGAAATTGTAATAACATTAAGTCATGTGTCATCCATGTATCCCAACCTTTTTTTGTCGAATATAATTTTTTTCTTCTTTGGTTGTAGAAATTAACCTACTTATGTATTTTTTCGTTACACCAAAAATATATTTAATTAATGAGAAAATGCTAAATGGCTATTTAAATTTATTATTTTTTATCATACTTTTAGTTATTAATTTTTTTAATTTAATAATTTAACATAACATATTTTAGTATACACTTTTAAATATTAATAGCTAACTGTTCATTAAAAATAATAAATTCTAATGATTTTAATATTTTTCTATAATTGGTCAATCTCTAAAATTATCTTTATTAATACTAAATAAATAATTAAAACAATAAAACAATTAAGCTAAAATTACGTATAACTAACAAAATAATTTTGGTGGACATATTTATAAATACTTTTATATTTTAAAAAAAATTAATTTTAATGTATATTTATTTTATCAGT
>NC_029779.3:30014988-30015621 GCF_000817695.3 Arachis duranensis
TTCCTGTATTGGTACTGGTATACATAACGAGTGTGAAATTATTATGAAGTGTTGGCCCTAAATCCCTGGATTGATTGCATACAGAATTCATTCGTTATTTTCCTAAAGCCCTAAATCTTATTCTTGACCTCTTGAATACTCTTTTCTAATGTTTTAATCTTAATTATATTTGGTAATTGGCAGAATTTGTTACTTAAATTATTTTTTTATTAATAATAGGCTTATTATTGTAATTATTTTTTAGTGAGAATATATAATATATAAAAAAATTTTTCTTATATACTATGTACTCTTTATGTATTCTCACTAAAAAATAATTACAATGGTAAGTCTATTATTGATAAAGAAATAATCTAGGTAATACCTTCTCGCAAGTTAGAATTATGTAAATCTAACAATTTTAGCTTAAAAACATTAGCAAAAAAAAGATTCAATGGCAGAATTTTGGTAAAAAAAATCAGCAAATTGATCTTTTGTAATATGAAAGATAACTTATATACTATATAATATGTATTTACTCTTACTAAATATTAATTATAATAATAAACCTATTATTAATAAAGAATAATCTAAATAACAGACTTAGTAATAGAACAGCAAGTTAAGTAATTAACTAAAGACTTATATATATAT
>NC_029779.3:30015765-30024437 GCF_000817695.3 Arachis duranensis
TCCCACTTTTAAAATTTTTTGGATCATCAGTAAGTTTTGAAAACAATCAAATAGTATTTACATAACAATATCTACAATTTTTTTTAATAACAAATTTGTGTAGATTCAACACTAAAGTATTCGTTAATATTTAAACATATTAACACTATGACATATTTTTTTTTTCTCAAAGATAAATGTTATTTTATTAATATAAAATAAAAGTGTTTCTATAAGGAAGTACAAAAGAATTGGGTATTTTTATTTATCACCAACTGTGACGGAAAGACTAAGTTTAAAGAAGAGTAAAGTAAGAGTAAAGAAAATTAGTAGCATCTATCAGGTATGGCTCACGAGTTCACGCACTAAATTGCTGGCTTCTTTCACTATCTCTGGTGCCGGGCTTGTTACCTTCTCAAAAACACATCGATTCCTCGCTTTCCAAGTGCTCCAACACAGCGCCGCTATGAAGAGGGTCTTTTGTCTACCGTCTAATTGAGCCGCTGCCCAGGATAAGACTCGTTGCCACCAATTGAAAAATGTCTCTTCTTCTCTCATCCATAGGTCAGGGATTGTTAAGTTTAGTCTCCATATTATTGAAGATAGGGGGCATTGGAACAAAGCATGAGAAATTGATTCAGCTTTCAACATGCATCTTGGACAAGTGGCAGGAGTGGATGCGAACCGGCTGTGGACTTGTTGCAACACTGGAAGCTTTTCATGAAGACTTTTCCATAGAAAAATCTTAATTTTATGTGGTAATTTCAACTCCCAAATGCTATTCCAGACTCTGTTGTGTATGTTCTGGGGCCTCAATGAAGTAGGAGAATGAAAGAATCCATAAGCAATTTTGTATCCTGACCCAACTTCATATATACCAGATTTTGTCCAGCACCAATTAACTTCATCCTCCTCCTTTGTTGGTTTGATTGAAAAAATTTTATTGCATATATCAACTGAAAAAATCGACTCAATCAGATTTCTATTCCAGCTTCTATCAGGATTTAGTAACGCACTAACGTAATACACTTGCAGATCTGGCGGGATTGTGAGTGCATTTTGAGGGACATTAAAGGGCACTGGTGGTGGGAGTCAGGGGTCATGAAAGATCCGAACATTAGTGCCAGAGCCTATTTTCCATAACAAGCTTTTCTCGATCACCTTATGCCCTTCAAGAACACTTCTCCAGCCCCACGACGGTACGCTTCCTATCTCTGCATGTAGAAAATCTGTATATCTGAAATATTTAGCTTTGAGCATTCTTGATAGAGTAGAATTAGGGTATTTCATTAGACGCCAACATTGTTTTCCCAATAAAGCCAAATTTTGCGCCCTTAGGTCCTTGATCCCCAGCCCGCCATCTTTCTTCGGTCTCGTCATTGTGTCCCATTTAATCCAAACCATTCTTCGTTCTGCGCCTTTTTTACCCCACCAAAATTGCGAGAGCATGCTATGAATCTCAGTCAACAGCATGTCTGGGAGCTTGAAACAAGAGTGTATAAATAGGAATCGCCTCCCCCACCGCTCTCAATAGCGTGTGCCTACCACCTGATGACAAAAGACTTCTTTTCCTACCCATAATCCTCTTCTGAACTTTATCCTTGATAGCTCCAAAGGTTGCTTTCTTTGATTTTTGAACTATAGAGGGCAGTCCTGGGTATTTGTCTTGTGCTCCGATATGTTTAATATTTAGTGTCTGAGCAATTGCTAGTCTTGTGTTCTGAGGTGTGTTGTGGCTGAAAAAGATAGCTGACTTATTCAGATTGACTTTTTGCCCACTGAAACCCTCATAGATCTCTATCGATTCTAGAATACTTTGACTTGTATTAGGTGCGCTCTTGCAAAAAAGGATTGAATCATCAGCAAGCAAAAGGTGATTAACTGTTTGGCATCTCCAATTAACTTGAACTCCTTGAATTAATCTGTTTTGCTCGGCCTTGTGTAGCAAGAAGGAAAGCCCTTCTGCACAAAAAAGAAAGAGATATGGAGATAGGGGGTCACCCTGTCGGATGCCCCTATTTGGCCTAAAATAGCCAAAAGGTTGACCTTCCACAACGACAGAGTAAGAAACAGTCGTTACCAATTCCTTAGTCCAGTTAATCCATTTAGCATCAAAGTCCAACTTATCCATAATATACCATAAGAAATGCCATTCGACCCTATCATAAGCCTTGCTCATGTCTAGTTTAATAGCCATCTCATGCTCTGCCTCACTTCTCTTATTTTTCAAATAGTGCATACATTCGTGGGCAATTAGAATATTATCTGAAATGAGTCTACCTTTGAGAAACGCACTCTGATTTGGGCTTATAATTTTATTCATAATACCTTGTAATCGATGCACCATAACTTTAGAAATAATTTTATACATAACTGAAGACAAGCTGATCGGTCGTACCTGAGTCATGTCATTGGCATTTGGCACCTTTGGAATCAAGCAAATTTGAGTATGATTGAAGCTTTTTAGAATTCTGCCACTGTGAAATAAACTTCTTACTGCCTTAAAAACGTCACCTCCAACTATATCCCAGAAAAAGTGAAAAAACTTAGCTGTAAACCCGTCATTACCAGGAGCACTCTGAGTGTGAACACTAAATGTAGCTCTTTTGACCTCGTCCATAGTTACTGGCCTTTGGAGCCTACGGTTCATGGAAGCTATAACCTTTGGCTCCAAATCCTCTAAGTATGGATTCGGATCAGCCGAACAAGAAGAAGTAAAAATATCGCAAAAGTAGTCTTCAGCTATCTTTGCAATATCTTCCGGTTTCGATGTAATCTCATTGTCCCTCCCCACTAATCTCTAAATTTTGTTCCTTTGCATCCTTGATTGAAATTTTTGGTGAAAGAATCTAGTGTTCTGATCTCCTTCTTTTAGCCACTTGACTCTAGATTTTTCTTGCCAATAGCTCTCTTCTTTCAAATATGCCAGCTCCAACTTCTTCTCCAAACTGATAACCTCCTCTCCTCCATTGATTCCAGCCACCCGCAACTCCTCTAGTTTAGCTTGAAGGTCCTCAATTTCTTTTCGAGAGTTTTCTTTGTGAGTTTTCTGCCATTGAACTAGTCTATGTCTACAAACTTTCAACTTTTGGGCCAAGGAGAACATAGCTGAGCCTACAACTTCCATTCTCCACACTTCACTGACAATTCTCTTGACATCCTCTTCTCCACAGCAATGTTCCTGGTATTTAAACCGCCTTTTACTATGCCAGGATTGAGGTTCGGTTTCCATCAAAAGTAGAGCATGATCCGAGCCTGACTCTATGAGCCTGTGCACCACTGCATTCGGAAACTTCAACTTCCATTCCATCCTAACTAAATAGCGGTCAAGGCTCTCCTTCACCAAATCCTCTCATTGTCTTCGATTTGTCCACGTGAAAGGGTGCCCCACCATTCCAATATCCACTAATTCGTTATTGTCAATAAAATTAGTGAATGTTGCAATGATGGTTGCTGATGTTTGGCCTCCACCCTCCTTTTCCGCTTGGCTTGTTATAGCATTAAAATCGCCTACTATTACCACTTTTCGTTCCAGGTGTTGGCTCATTGTTGTAAGCTCCTCAAACTGTAAGGATCGAATTTGTTCCGAACAACTCAAATGGACACCAATGAACGCCCATACCTCACTACTTCCGACTTCCTTAATTTCGGCTGCCACAAAGAATTCTCCACTGCTAATAATTTGAACATTGATGCTGTCCTTCCAAGCTAGCACAAGTCCTCCTGCCACTCCTGCCGGGTTAACAATATGCCAGTTTTCGTAGCCGCATACCCGAAGTTTTGCTTTCACCTGTCGAGATTGGTTTTTTGTTTCACTTATAAACACAATCTCGAGGAAGTGGGATTTACAGATCCCTTTTAAGGTGTGAATTGTCAGGGGTCTCCCCAAACCCCGACAATTCCAAACTATAATTATCGGTGAATTTTCACTTTTATTAAAAACAAAAAAAAATATTTTTAATTTTTTTTGAACGTCAGGCATCAAATTTATTTTCTCATTCCAGAATTTAATTTTAAATTACTATTTTTATTTGTTTTTTAATTGGGCTTATCTCATCCAATTTTATACCACTCTGACTCGGACCATCACACTTTTACATCATAAGAAGCTTCCTTTTTAAGATTAAGTTACATTATAAATGCACTCAATTTTACATCTTTAATAATTAATTTAGATTAATTGAGTATTATTCAACTTATTCATTCATTTAAGTAAATATTAAAAATTTAAATTCTATCTTATAGATTTAATAATTTAAAATAGAATTTAAATTCACCAAAAATAAAAAATTTATTTTCTAGCGTAATAAAGATAAGCCTAATAAAAACAAAAAGTCCACTCCAACGAATATCAGACATCTTTAAGAGATCGAATGCGACGAAAGAGATTGACTTGTACTTATCTGAATAAGTAACTGTCCACAAATTTCTCTTATTATCTCTATTATCTCTATCTTTTTTAAAAGATAGATTTCAACAAATTCGCAAATAAAATATTTTTAAAAAAATAACTCTAAAAAAGATTTTTTTTTTTAAAACTTACTCAATCAAATCCTATATATTTTCCGTTTTCAGGTTCCTAAAGATCAGGCAATGACATCAAGAACTTTTGGAAGAAAAAGAATGAAAAAGCGCCCAAGAGAATGGTTACTAGAAAATCCTCCACAAATGTTTCAACAAGCACAACACTTTTCTTCATCAGCTTCATCATCGTCATTTATTTCGGTCTCAGGTGAAATTACACTATGATAATGGAGAAAAATGATTATTATGATTGATAATTCATGATTGTGTGTTATATTGGATATAGAGAAAAATGATAATGGAGGTTGTAACAATAACAAGGAGGCATTGAATAATTCCATGCACCAACAAGTGGATGATGAATTGCTAGCATACTTAAAAATACTCCACTATATTCGCCAGTGCATAAGTGGTACAAAGTTAGGGAAGCAGAAGAACACACTGCAATTTCATGACTTAGCTTTTTATCTAAGAACTGTAGCTCCCCCAAGCCTCTCCATTCCTCCTTCACCATCCTGAGAAACCCGTCATGCGTAAACCACGAATCAAGACTCCGGAACGGCCTCGGACCTCCTCTCAGCTTTCTACCCTCCACTATTAGCGGGCAATGATCTGACAAACCCCTTGGTCCACCTCGCAGATGTGCCTCTGGAAACTCTTCTAGCCATTCCAAACTAACCAGAACTCTATCTATGCAACTGCAAGAGCGCCCGTGAAACCATGTAAACTTCCTGTCAGTAAGTGGCAGATCCACAAGGTTCATGTCCTGTAACCAGAATTTAAACTCTTCCGCAGAAGGTGTCAACCCAGTATTACCTCTCCGTTCCTCTACATGTAAAATTTCATTAAAGTCCCCCATAAAACAGAACGGAACCTGACACAGTCCTGCCACATAACTCAGTTCCTCCCACACCCCCCTCTTTGCCTCCCTCCCATGCGCCCCGTACACCAAACAAAAAGCACAGTAAAAGTTGGTCCTTGTTAAGATGCCTTCAACACACAGCCACCTCTCACCTTTATATCTGTGACGGACTTGAAACACTCCATCATCCCAAATTAATAACAGACCCCCCGCTGTTCCTACAGCTTCCACAAAATCCCAACCAGCATTACTAGATCCCCAAAGCCTTGCAACCTCATATTTAGTAATCACTTCTTTTTTTGTTTCAACCAACCCCAACATGTTCAATTTATATTTACTTTTCAAAGACTTCAGCATGCTCATTTTACCGTCCCCCCTCCACCCCCTAATATTCCAACTGCCCACAATCATTTAAATAAAGTTTTGCTCACCTTTTGTTTATTTTTTGGCCGACTCCTTCTCGCCTTTTCCTTCTGCTTCGCTAGCCTTCTCTTTGCCGCTATTTCCTCATTTTGTGCTTGTAGAATCGCCATAATGTCTTCTTCCTCATCGTATAAAACCGCTCCCGATTCCACAGCCAGTGCCCAGGTTGCTTGGTTTTCCTGGCTCTGTACTCCCTGCGTACCCTTGTACTCCTCCCCTTCTACATGACCACCTGGGCCCAGCTCATTCCCTGCTCCACCCCCCGGGCGTCGCTTTTAGCAGCCACCCCCAGTATGTCTCCCTCTGTGTTGCCTTTAGCTTCTGAGGTTTCACCCTTCCTCGTTTTTCGGCTTAGACTCGTTTGGGAACCATCATCGTGGAGACCGGTCTCACCACCACCGTGCTGCGCCCCTTGTATCTGCCGGCGATTTGCTTCCCCCACCCTCGTCCCCTCATGCGCTACACCGCCACAATCCAACTCAACACCAGCCTCCTCAGTCGGCCCTACTCCCTCCACCTTCTCTTCCAAAACCTGGATCCTATCCTCCAACGAGCCCCTAGCTGTGTGCCTCACCTCTCCCTCCTCAAGTTCCTCCTCCTCTTGGCACCCCAGCCTCTCTCGCAAACCTACCATTTGCGCCGCATCACCCAGATCTCGTGGGACCTGCCGGATCATAAGACTACCCGACCCGGCCTTGCCCCCAATGGAGAGCGGTCCATGGACCGTTGCATGCAGTAGACTAGCCTGGCCCAGCCCAACAGCTGGCTCCCTTCGCAGGCGTGTTTCGTACACAGTCAACCTCCCATCTACCCCCTGATTTGCTATTGGGCCAACTGAAGACCAGCCCACCCCTCTACAATAACCCACACACGCCCCAGCCTTGTAACACACCTGATGGGCCTCGTCATACATACCATAAGTACCAGCCCATTCCACATGATCTCCTCTCACACCTCCACAAACCTGCGTAACCGTATTCTCCGACTCCCCCTCATGAACCACCTCACACCCCTTAGAATCTGCTACTCCACCTTCCTTGGTACTATCTGAATCTGGTACAACCGTATCCTTTTTGAAATTCAAATACTCAACGTTCACATCATTCAAAAAGACATCAGAAGTTACTATTTTGCCCTCTCCTTGCGCAGCCTCTGTAAGCCTATCGGAAACCAATTCTGCCGCCGGATCCCAGTTACCCACCCCCTTTTCCAGGGCCGTGCCATAATAAAAACATATTTTAAAAATATAATAATATTTTTTATTTTTTATGCACTCAATAATATATTAAAAATTAAAATATTTTATATTTTTAATCATTTTTAATAAAATATTTTTTTATAATATTTTTAAAATATATTCTTAAATTACAAGTTAAGAATACCCAAAGATTTAATTAATAAGACATGCATTTCGACAAAAATATTAAAAATTTTTGAAACAACACCTTTTTGAGTACATAGAAATAATAAATAAATAATATTATTAGAGGTCATAGTTTGTGAACGAAAAAGGAGTAATAACCTTTTTTTTACTTTATATTCTTTAATTATTGTTGAAATAAATAAATAATTTTAAATATAATAAACATATAATTATAGATATTAAATTAAATAAAATAATTTTATATTATTATTTTTTAACATATATTATATGTATATAAAACTGGAAATATGTCCAACAGCAGGTTGGGAATTAGATTAACGATACATGTATATAATTAATCTGATCTGTTATAAAATAGTTTTAGGTCTAAAATAATTTTAAATTTAATTTATTTAATAGATTAGTATAGACTCACAAAATAGTCTAATTTTATTATTTTAATTATCAAAATAAATAATTTGTAACGTATTTATTAATTTACACTATATTTATTTATTTTGTTTATAGTGTAAACGAGATACATATATTTATAAATAATTAAATATAATTTTTAAAAATAATAAAAAATATTAATAATTTAAATTAGACTAAACTTTTAAAAATATAACGTTTCAAATAATAGAAAAAATAGACGATTTTAAATAATAAGAAAAATAATCAGTCTATTTTAATAATAAGAAAGATGGACAGTCCAATTAATAATGAGAATACATAGTGATTTCGTTTGTTATGTTTGTTACATGGGAGTACATCAAAACTTGGTTTGTACTTTGTAGTATAGGAGTACATTTAAGATATAATTTAAATAATCTTATTCAGAAGTAAAAGGAAAAGTTTAGGGCCAGTAACTTTATTTAATTCTGACCAACATGTAACCAGCAAAGAATAGTGAGTCATTAAGCACACCAATCTTACACTATTAAAATCATCATTGATAACTATTTGATAGCTAAAAATTTCAAGCCCCTAGCACTCCTCCATTCAAAAAAGAACTCAATAATAGAGATGGATTGATAGATAAGAAGAGTCAAGTTCAATGTTCTGACTACCATGCACAGCACACTTATATACCCGAATCATATTGTAACAAATTTTGTAAAACCAACTTAAGTAGAAAAAATTTCATATTCTATGCTAATAGAGTCGTCACATCTATTAATACGTATATTTAAATTATATTTTAAATTTTTATGTACTCTTATGCAACAAACAAAATTTGAAATATATATAATTTAAATTTAAAAATTAATATTTAAGAGAGTACATAAAAAATTTAAAAATTTTGTTAGTTAAAAACACTAGTATTAATAGTGGATAGGTTAAAATTTTGAAATATTATTTGAATTAATTTAGTGTAAAAATAGTAAAAAAAATGGTCAGTGAATGAAAGTGAGTGAATGGAAGAAGTAATAATATTAATAATGGATAGTTTATCTTTTCTGTTATTTAATCGTTCATCTTCTCTATTATTTAAAATATTTCATTTTTAAGAGTTTACTT
>NC_029779.3:30024526-30031869 GCF_000817695.3 Arachis duranensis
AAATATTTTAAAAATTTAGATATTATTATAAGAATTGAATTTAGTAACCTTGTATATAAATATTTTTTAAAATAAAATTAATTTTTAAATATTTTTTATTTTAGTCAAAAATTATAGAATTAATCTCTACAAGTCTTACAAGTCTTATAAGAATTGATATTACGCTCAAACGCGTCTCTAACATATTTTTAATTTTTGAAAGGATTCCTTTCTTTTTTCGAATTTCTTGTCTTCTCTTTCTCCTTCTTCATTTACGTGCTTTTCTGTGTGTTTTCTTTCTTCGTTATTCTCGATTTCCATTATTTTTTTACATCAAGTTCTGAAATCGTTTTTGAATTGTTTCATCTTCATCGTCGTGTTTCTCTTCGTTCTTCTTTTGATTTTGCAACATTATGTATTTTTTTCTTCTTTGTTTGATTTTTTTCTCCCAAAAAGAATTATGAGAATATGAAATAAGAAAAGGAAGAAGAAGCAGAAAATGAGAAGGAAAAAGAGAAAGAGTTCTGAATTATGCATAAAATGTACTTCAACGAATTTTAGGTGTATTTCTTAAATCCTTTGGGTGTATTTTTGTAATCCTTTGGGTGTATTTCTGTAATCATTTGGGTGTATTTCTATAATCGTTTGGGTGAATTTCTGTAACCGTTTGGGTGTATTTCTGTACTCTTTTGGGTGTATTTCTGTAACCGTTTGAATATATTTCTGAAGTTCCATTATCTTCAAAACGATTTCAAATCTTGATTTTAGAAACCATGAAAATCGAAAAAAACGAAATAAGAATACCAGTGATAAACGCAGGTAAAAAACTTGTTTTCATGAAAGAAGAAGAATATTCCTTCATAATGCATGGTGAGTAGCGTGCTTTGAAAGTGGTTGAATAACGTGCGTATATTTACTCTTGAATGTGGGAGTAATGCGCGTGTGTTTTGTTGGGCTAACTTGTAAGACTTATAAGACTTGTAAGTCAAAAAGACTTGTATGTGTAGTAGGCTTCAAAATTATATATATTAGATTTTTTATCTGGTCAGACCATATTCAATAATAGATTTAGTACTTAAATAAAATCTATAAGGTAGAGTTTGTTTTGAGGTACTAGAACAAAGATTGAGAGACTGGAACTCGATCAATATCATATTTGTTGGCTTAAAGACTAGTATATTAAAATTTTAATCTCTATCCTCAAAATTTCAATACCTCCAAAAAGTGAAGACATATGAGACTAAAATTTTTAGAGACGAAAATTAAAATTTTAATAATATTTTATATCTAAAATATCCCTATTCAATTAATTAATTCCTACTTTATCCTTTATACAAATTAAATTAAAATTTTATTTTTATTTTATTTTTTATTTTTCACTTTACACTAAATATAATACTAAAATTTATTTTAATTTTTATCTTTCAGTTTATATCTTTCTTCCAAAGACTACTTAATAACCTGTAGGTCGCCACGCTCAAATCAGTTAAATTAGAAAAAGTTTGAACTGGCTTAGGTCCAATTTGGGTAAATAACTTAAATAAATTCTTTTAAAAAATGAGCTTAAAACATAAGGACTTTTATTAATAGCAGCTTATAAATAAGTTATTTTGTGTTTGGATTTTTAGTTATAAAAGTACTTATTTTAAAGTTGTAGCGTTTGGATAAATAACTCAAAAGATAAATTTTTTTTACAAAAGAGAATGAATATTAAAATAACGATGATAACAAATACTTTTCAATATTGAATGTTAATTTTACATAACCTAATCACTAATATTGTGTATGATATGGTAGGTGAAAATAAAAAATAAATATAAAATGTGTGTCAATGTATATTTTATTGCTGTTTTTTATTTTTTATTTTTATTCCTATTAGAACTCTCTTCTCTTTTATTGAGGTCAATAACTTGTTATAATTAACTATGAAAATAATAATAAGTTATAAAATTACATATGAAAAAAATAAAGTTAAAATTGAAATTTCATATCACAATTGAATACAAATTTAATAATAAGAAATAGTGATAAAATGATAAAAAAAATATTTAGAAGGAATATATGCAGTAAGTTGTTCAGATGTAATATTGTCTGAAAATGTGGTGGAGGATCAATACTTCCATTAGATGTTTCATTACGTAAAAATGGTGAGACTTGGAACATTACGTGAGAATGATGGTGGAAGGCCATTGCTTCTAGCAGACCTTGTGTGAAAATGGTGATGAAGAGTCAGTATTTTTCATAGAGTCAAGAAGGAAAGTAAATTTTTTGTTTTAAAATTATTTTTTTTAAGTAAGTGGTAGAATGACTTCTCAAAAAGCAAGAAGTCATATATTTCTACTTCTTCAAAAAGTTATAAATTAACTTTTTAAAAAGTTAAAAGTTTTTTTTAAAATAGTGTCAAACACATAAATTATGACTTTTCATAATCTAAAAGTTAAAAAAAGTAGCTTCCCAAACGGACTCTTAATCTATTTTCATCTCTACATGTATAAAATTATAAATGTTAAATTAAATAAATAATTTTATATTATTATCTTTTTAGTATTATTTTAATATTAAATTGTAAGGATTGTAACAATAAAAAAATTGCAAAAGTAGTCAAATTCTTGCCAATTTGTTTTTTCCTCGTTAATTAGGTTTTTGACTGTGTGAAACGTTGATTTTGTACTAAATACCACTGGAAATAATATTTTTCAGCGATATTTTTTCCTATGAAAGTATGCTGTTGATGCCAATTAGAAATTTATCCCAACAAAAAAATATTATCGCATGTTGTGATAAAAAATTTCGTTGCAAAAATATTTTTAGTCAACATCAATCAATTTTTAAAAAATTATTTTATTTAGTTTAAATTATTATTCTAAACTTTAAATTATAAAATTTTGATTTTAAATTCTTAATTATAAATCATAAAATAAAGTTGACTAGTATTAATTAGTTAAAACTTAAAAGTTAATTTTCTATACTTTTTGTATATTAAATTCTTAATTTTTTTAAGAAAAGAAATTGTACAAAATTTAATATTTTTTCTAATTTGTTCTTTCTCCTTATCAATTAGGTTTTGACTTTTGTGAATCATTGAATATTTACGAATTATGATATATTAAATTATTGTTGAAGTTTTTAATAATAAGTGTATTGTGAGTTAACCCCAAAATGGTATGAGATTGGCGTTTTGTACTGAAATCGTCCCTGAGATTCCAATTGCACCAATTACGTCCCTGAGATTGAAAAAAATGCACCATAATAGTCTCTGACCCATTTTCCATTAACGACGTGATGACATGACATGATGACGTGGACTGTAAGTGACACGTGTCACTTCATAATTTGGCCACGCGTAATGGTAGGATGATGTGGCGACCAGTGACACGTGCATGCTGACGTGGATAGTTGTGCCACGTGTCACAATGTTATTTGGCCACATGTCCAGTTGTACCACGTGTCGCAACAGTATTCGTCCACGTGTCATCCATTATGCCATCGTTGTATATGCACAAAATTAGTCCCTCACTTTGCATTAAGTGACTCATTTTAGTCCCTGAAATTGAATGTCGTGCACCAAACTAGTCCCTTCACCAATTTTTTCTCATTTTTTTCTATAAATTCAAAATTCTCAATATTTTTGAATGCATTAATTTCAATTCTATTTTTTCACACGTTCTTCAAATAAAAGTGTTTTTATAAAATGTTTTTTCTCTTACGAATACCCTATTCGCCGACTTGGAGTTAACGTGAAGGCTTTTCAAGCACCTTCACTACCATCTCCAACCTCTTTCAGTACTTTTATAAAATATTTTTTTTCTTGCGGATACCTCTAATAGCCGCCGTCTTGGAGTTGACGTGAAGGCATTTCAAGCTTCCCTCGTTATCATCTCTGACCTCTTTCGTCTAGACTGCAGAAATCAAAAGTGGTGGTGAGGGTGGTTGAAGTGCCTTCAATCTAGCTCATTTATACATAACGAAAATGTGTATTTCATAAGAAAAAAATATTTATTTTAATTATTAATTTCTTGTTAAAAACACATGTTTTTTTATGAAAAAAATGTGTCTAATCAATCATATAATTATTTTTTTTATAATAACATACTTATATATTACAAAATTTACCAATATTAAATTATTAAAAAATTATATAATTAAAACTAAAATCTTAAATTTTTTTATAAAAGCACTTGTATTTAAACGATATATGAAAAAATAGAATTGAAATTAGTGTATCGAAGATATTAAAATTTTAAATTTAAAAAAATGAGAAAAAATTGGTGAAGGGACTAGTTTGGTGCACGACATTCAATTTCAAGGACTAAAATGAGTCACTTAATGCAAAGTGAGGGACTAATTTGGTGCATATACAACGATGGCATAATGGATGACACGTGGACAAATACTGTTGCGACACGTGGCAAACTGGACACGTAGCCAAATAACATTGTGACACGTGGCACAACTATCCACGTCAGCATGCCACGTGTCACTGGTCGCCACATCATCCTACCATTACACGTGGCCAAATCATGAAGTGACACGTGTCACTTACAGTCTACGTCATCATGCCATGTCATCACGTCGTTAATGGAAAATAGGTCAGGGACTACTATGGTGCATTTTTTTCAATCTCAGGGACGTAATTGGTGCAATTGGAATCTCAGAAACAATTTCAATGCAAAACGTCAATCTCAGAGACTATTTTAGGGTTTAACTCGTATATTGTATCAATATTATTTAATATTAAAGAATATATAAGATTTAATCTATATAATTTTATTCAATATATTATAACGTTCCTTGCTTGAGTTATAAGTACAAGCTAAGTATTAATATTATTCATGTAAAAAAATATTAAAAATTATAATTAATAAATAGCAAATATTAATTTGGTGAGAGAAAAGGATCAATACAGAGTAATAAAAAATCAATTTAGGTTAATTGATTGGTCAATTTACTTGTTTATTTAAATAAGTATTAAAAGTTTAAATTTTATCTTGTACATATAATAATTTATTGGTCAGTAATAAACTTTTAAAAACTCAAATTTACGATAAATTAATTCTTATTCTGTGTGATTAAAAGATATTGTGAACAATAAAAGAAATTATAGAATAATAAAAATGATTAAATTAGTGTAACTTATTATAAAGGTGAATAAAATAAAATATGTTTAAAATAAAAATTTAATTTAATTTCTGTTTATTTTTACAAAAGATAACTTAACTCTTTTATGAAAAAATAAAATATATTAGCCTTCGCAATGACATTATTATTTTGAGAAGATACCGATCATTTGTTTAAATTAAAATAAAAATTATATACAGTCAATTTTAAGTGAAGTTATACTTCACATAAAATTAATAATTAATAATTATTAAATAATTTAAATAATTTAATTAAATTTTTATTTAATAATTTTAATTATTAATTTCACATAAAACTCATCGCACTTAAATTTTTACGTAAATTAATAGCAGAAATTCATCTGCAGTCGACTGCAGGTAAAGTTGCTTCTAGATGGCTGACACATGTTATTATATGGTTTAAAAAAAATCGGTTTATTTTATATAAAAGGTTTATTTAAAAAAACCGGTTTGAATTAGACCAAGCAGTTACTTTTATTCCCTTCTTTTTCCTTTCGCACGTAAAATTCGTTCTCTTTCAATCCCTTTTTCAGAATTAATATGAAACTTTCAATTAGGTATGTTCCTTTTATTTATATTTCTTAATCAAATTTATTATTTCAAATGTATTTCTTAATTTATGTTTTTATTCATTCCTCTGTGAATGATAAAAATTATTTAATAAATACGTACATATTTATGTCATCACACAATTTTGATGTTCACGATCATAAATGCCAAGATAATTCATGGCAATTTCATGTGATAGAAGACAAAAATATAATTATGGTATAACGTAGACTAGTTGATAGCATGAGCATTGTTGAAATTTTGGTACGATCTCTTTCATATTTGTTATATGTCTCTCAGTCTCTAGTTGATAGCATGAGCATTGTTGAAATTTTGGTACGATCTCTTTCATATTTGTTATATGTCTCTTTAGTTGGTGATGTTATAGTTTATTGTGATGATATGATGGTAGTTTAATTGTATGAGTTAGGTCCTTTTTATTTGGGTGAATTTTTTCTATGGCTATCCTATTCTTGATGGCAATGTCAAAATAAATATTTTCATTAGTTGTTCTTTTTTTTCTCTATTTTTGAATCAATTTTATTTTGAAAAAATTTATTAAAAATTTTTGTTGTAGACAAAATTAATAAATTATGTTCAATTATTTAAGGAGACCAAATTAATATTTTGATTAGATACTTTTGTTTTATTGAAAATAAATTCTAATTTCATTAAAAAATAAATTCTAGTTGATAAGTAAAAACACAAAAACGTGCATGACAGTGAAATCATAATTTTTAGACAAGTAAATTATAATCTTATTATCTTAAAAAAATAATTTATTTATAGAATAATATTGAAAAATCAACAATAATTTGCATGAAAATAGTTTATTAGTAAAATAAAAGTTAATTGATTGATTACCATAAAATTTAATTTAACGATAAATTTGCAATTGAACATATTTTTACAGCTTAATTTAAAAGCAACTGAAAATGTAAGTTATGGAAAACAAAACAAAACTCATCAAAAAAATAGAAACAGAGAAACAAAAAAAGGACAAATGATATCATTTATGCCATTCCTATAAAAAAAACTGTGAATTTTGTTTCTTTTTCAGAATACTAAATTTTACTTTTTCAAACAATTTGTATATATATATTTGACAAAAATTAAATAAAAAAAGTTTCAGATAAATTTAAAGAAAAATTGGTCAATATGAATGAGGAAAAAGAACATATCAAATTCATTTATTAAGAATTTAGGAATAACATATAGAAAGAATTTAAATTATTTTAAAAGTAGTTATTTGATCTATTTAAACCGGTTTTTTTAAATAAATTATTTGTATAAAATAAATCATTTTTTTAAATTATACAGTAATACGTATCAACGATCCAGAAACAATGATTGTAAGTGAGTTTCCACCTAAATTAATACATGTATATGTCTTGTATTGCGTCATGGTCTTAGCAATAATGGCGTGTACATCATAGCTTTATCGATAAGACTAAGAAAATCCTCGAGAGAACAACTTACTTACTTAAATTCCGCTCGCGCATGACCATTCGCATTTGCGTTTTTTAGAGGTGATTATCGGCCGAATCGGATTTAATTAAATTTGCATTTGGCTCAAAAGATTATTAATTTATCTTGATCTGATTTAAAAAGAAATTTAAAATAAATTGGATTAATTTGATGTAAAATTTGTATATTAAATTTATAAATTTTATATAT
>NC_029779.3:30031952-30062369 GCF_000817695.3 Arachis duranensis
TCTAAAATATTTATTTATTATAAAAAAATAATTTTAAACATGAAAGTTCATACTCCATAAAAACACTGTTTATATTCTGACCTAAAAACATAAAGTTAGGTCTATTATGTATAAAGGTCCACCAAAAATTTTATTTTACCCAATTTTGTAAGAAATTGGATGCGATGAACACGGCCAGTTTTATTCATTTAAATAAGTAACTGTTTTATCAAATCTTTTATATTAGTTTGCAGATCTAACTTCTCTCCAGATTATTTTCCTGAAATCAAAATTGCTCAAAATTCTATCCAATACTAACACACAGACTAATATGTTTGGATGTGGATGTGGATGTGGATGTGGACTATTTAGAAGTGCATTGCAAAGATTTTTGGACTAACTATCATATAAGAGTTTAGTTATTGAATTTTTGCCAAAAACGATATCGGTAATAAAAAGACCATTTACCAGATTTTTGTTAAGAAAAGATATTAGTGACAAAAAGCCTAATAAAATTATTTAATTATTTTTCCTGCTAATTGTTGAACATAGTCGTGATCTCTGTATTGAAAATACAAAATGAAGAATTTTTCACGTACAAGCGTTTTCCATACAAATCATTTAATTTTTTTTTTCTTTCTCTATGTCTCCTCTTTTTCTTCTCATTCTTCTTCTTTTTTCGTGCATCTTCTTCTTCTTCTTCTTCTTCTTCTTTATTTTTGAGGTGTTTCATCTTCATCGTCGTGTTTCTTCTCGTTCTTCTTTTGATTTTGTAACATTATATATTTTTTTCTTCTTTTTTTGATTTTTTCCTCCAAAAAAGAATTATGAGAATATGAAATAAGAAAATAAAGACGAAGAAGAAGCAATAGAAGATGAGGAGGAGAAAGAGGAAGAGTTTTGAATTATGCATAAGGTGTACTTCAACGAATTTTAGGTGTATTTTTTAAATTCTTTGGGTATATTTCTGTAACCGTTTGGGTATATTTTTGTAATCGTTTGGGTGTATTTCTGAAGTTCCATTATCTTCAAAACAATTTCAAAACTTGATTTCAGAAACCATAAAAATCGAAAAAAAAACGAAGCAAGAATACGAATGATAAACGCAGATAAAACAACGAATGAAAAGGCAAAGAGAGAACGTACGAAGGAGATCGAACAAATTTGACAAGAAACTCATTTTCATGGAAGAAGAAGAAGAGTAGGAGAAGAAGAATGAGAAGAAGAAGGAAGAGGAGAAGGAGAAGGAGGAACGCGAAGCACGCCATGAAAATCGTATATGGGCCAGCGTGCTTTTTGTTAAGTTTCTCCCAACTTGTATGACTTGTAAATCAAATAACTTGTATGTGTAGCACTTCTCTTACACTACTGCTTTAGAGGTGGGCGCCAAGGATTTATTTAGAAACTTTTAAAATATTTGTAGATGAGAATAGGTTAATGGATGTGGATCTCAAAGGTGATAAGTTTATATGGTTCAATAATTCAAAAAATAATTTTATTACTAGGAAAAAAATTAGATAGGATGTTAGTAAACTAGAAATTAATACAAATATTCCAGAACGCTATTTTAAAAGCTTCTCCAATTGTAAGTTCGAATCACTACGATTTACTTTTTGAGGCTTTTTGGACGAAACATGAAGAATACAAAAAGGTGATCAAGCGGAGTTGGCTTTTGGATGACGGGAATGGAAATTATTGGAATCAGTTCATAAGAAAGAGAAATAGACGCAAGAGGAAGCTGATAGAGTGGAGTAAAAAAAAGTTTAAGAGAGCAGATAAAAAAATTGAAAGAAAAAATAATAGAGTTACAACACATTCAGAAATTTGATATGTCAGAAAGAGATCAAAGAAGAGAGTATGAATTGAAAAGGCAAATCTCTAAACTATGAAAGCAGGAAGAGAAGTATTGGGGACAAAGATCAAGGTTGAAATGGCTAAAATGGAGAGACAAAAGACAGCCTTTTTTCATGCAACTACAATTCAAAGAAGGAATATGAATAGAATAGAAAAATTAAGAAATGAGTCAGGACATTGGATTCAAGGAGAGGAAAATGTGATGAAGTTAGTGGAAAGATATTTCATCAAATTTTTTACCTCTACCGGAGTCAGAAATTTGGAGGACTGTATAAGAGAAATACCTAGGAGAATCACTAAGGAGATGAATGAGGAGCTTATGGCAAGGATCAATGAGAAGAAAATTAAGGAAGCGGCCTTTAGTATGGGCGGCTTAAAGGTTCCGGGTCCAAATGGTTTAAATAGATTATTTTTTCAAAAACATTGGGATATCTTGAGTAAGGAAGTGTGTGGAATTATTAAACAGTCTTTTGAAAAAGGCATCATACCAGAAGATTTAGGTGAGACAACCGTTGTTTTGATTCCCAAAATTAGTCAACCAGAAAGCTTAAATCATCTTAGACCCATAAGCTGTTGCAATTTTGTGTACAAGATTATAACAAAAATTTTGGTGGAGAAGTTAAGGAGAGTGCTAGATGCTATCATATCTCTTGTTCAAAGTGCTTTTGTAAAAGGAAGACTCATATAGGATAATATAGTAATAATACAGTAAAAAAGAAGGCTTGAAAGCAATGACATAACCATTAAATTAGACATGAATAAAACGTATGGCAGACTGGAATAGATTTTTTTGGAAAGGGTTCTAGAAGAGTTCGGTTTTAGTAATAAGTGGGTGAAGTTGATGATGAGTTGTGTGAAAAGTGCTAGTTATAGGTTCAAAATAAATGGAAAGTTGTCCAACAAGATCAGTCCCCAAAGAGGACTTAGACAGGGAAATTCTCTATCACCCTATCTCTTTATTTTGGCTGCTGAGAGCTTTACTATTCTCATGGAAAAGATGGCAAGAAATAATCTAATTTTAGGAATTAGATTAGCTCCCACAGCCCAATTATTACTCATTTATCATTTGCTGATGATTATATTATTTTTGCAGGGACGCAAGAAGAGAAGGTTTATCAGCTCATTCAGATAATTAACAAATATACAGAGGCATCAGGTCAAAGAATCAACACTGAGAAATCTAGGTTGATTTTTGGAAGTCGGGTATTTATCCAGAGTAGGATAAACATATAAGAGATCAATGGCATGGCGACGTGGAAAGATCCCGGAAGATATCTAAGGCTGCCAGCGAGTTGAAGAAGATCAAAGAAAAAAAGTATTAGAGTGGATAGAAGAAAAGATGCTTGACAAAATACAAGGATAGAAGAAAAAAATATTAAATCAAGCTGGAAATGAGGTATTGATAAAGACAGTCATACAGGCGATTCCGGTTTATGCTATGAATGTTATCAAATTTCCAAAATCTTTCTGCAAAAGAATCAAAGCAGCGATTGCCAGATTTTTGTGGTTGAATAATGGGAAGGAAAGAAGCATTCATTGGAAGAGTTGGGCAAAAATGACAAGGAGTAAAAAGAGTGGAGGCTTGGATTTTAAAGATCTAGAGTGTCAAAACTTAGCACACTTGGCTAAACAAGCTTGGAGGCTACTAAAAGAGAAAGATGCTATATGGGTGCGGATTTTGAAGGCCATTTATTATCCTAATTGTAGCCTATGGGAGGTAACAGAAGAAAGAAACGCATCATGGATATGAAAAAGTATGTTGGAAGGAAGAGACTTCCTCAAAAAGAAAGGCAACTGGAGTGTAGGAAATGGAGCGGAGATAGAAATTTGGGAGGATAACTGGGTGGCAGGAAAAGGAAAACCAGAAAGGTGTAGAGATTGTAGATTTAGAAAGGTGAGCGATTTGATAAGATATGGGGAGGGTTGGGATGCAAATAAAATTCATGATATATTTTCTGGTGACATAGCTGAATTAATACTCAAAACACCAATCAATTTGATCAACAAAAGCGATCATTTCATTTGGCCATATAGAAGTTATGGACATTACTCAATGAGAACGGGCTACCACTTCGCGAAAGAGGAGAAGGATGCCAGTGAGGAGAGAAATCTCAGCAAAGCCTCAACAAGTCAGAATTTGGGGGAAATTTAGGAAACACTGTGGAAGCTATCGATGCCACAAAAGGTAAAAATGTTTTATGGAAAGCAATGCAAGGAATTCTACAAGTGAATGCAAATTTATACCAAAGGAGGATAGCAAAAACACCCTCATGCAGCATATGCCAACAAGCGGATGAAACTATCGAACATGCTTTATTATTGTGTCCGTGGACTAGAGCGGTGTGGTTTGAATCTAGCCTACAAATTTTGCCTACGGTCTATAATGTGAGTTCTTTTGAGAGATGGATGATGGATACAATAGAAAAGATCAATAGGGAGACCGGGACAAATCAGTCAATAATTTTGTGCAATTTGGGATGTGTGCGCTGGTGCATATGGAAAGAAAGGAATCAACACATATTTCAGCAATCAAATCTCAAACCACAAAAAGTAATAGTCAATTCAGAATGCCTAGCAGCAGAATTCTATAATGCAACAAATGGCGGTTCTAATGATAACAGATTAGGAGTAGGCAGGAGCGATGAAAGGAAGAGAGTTACTTGGAGGTCTCTGCCCAAGGAGTGGTTGAAGGTGAGCTTTCCAAAAGGAAACAGGCACATCAGCTACAGTAGTGGTTGTCAGAGATTGGCAAGAAAAAATTGTCACTGGGTTAACAACAATATTCAAGACAGTGTCAGCATTAGTAGCAGAAGCTTAAGCATACAGAGAGACTCTCATTCTTATTAAAAATCTTCAGCTAATGAAATGCATAATTGAATCAGATTGCTTACCTCGAATACAAGAAATTAAGACAAAAGTACCAGTGGCAGAAGCATATGCAATTATCAGAGACATTCTCCAATTGCTGGATGAGGCTCCGGATGTGGGAGCTACCTGGACTCTAAGGCTGCGTTTGTTTTTAGAGACACGACAGAACATGACACTAAAACGGAGATAATAGGACGAAGACACTAAAAATTATCTTTTGTGTATTGTGTTTGGATACGATGGACAAGACACTAATGTAATGTCTAGTATTATATTTAGATACACATGGACAAGACTAAAATATTATATGAAATGACTAAAATAGTCCTATGATTCCAAATTTTCTACATCAATACAAATTAATTTAATAAAAAAATGAGAGTATGTAAGAGTACAGACGGAACTTGAAAAAAATATTTGAAGAGGCAAAAAATTTTAATAAAAAAATATATTAGTATTTATATTAAAATAAAATTTATAAATATAATTATTTTATTTTTAAATTTATTATTAATATGTAGGAATACATATGGTTAATATTAACAAAAAAAATAAATCTGAGTTTGATTAATAAAAAATTTTGTTTAGGTTAATAAGCCAAATTAATTTTAAATAAAAAATCAGTTTTAAAAAAGAATCCGTTTTTAAATGAAAAAAATTAGGTTTTGCACATAAAAATATATTTTTATTTAGAAAACCAATTTTTATTATCTAAAAACTGATTTTTCTTTTCAAAAAACTGATTTTTCTTTAAATTATATAAAATCAATTACAACTTATAAATTATTTTTTAGCATTTTAAAAAATCAATTTTACTTTTGATAATATTTATCTTTCAAAAGTTTCAAGATTAATTATTTTTGTTATTATTTTTATTACAAATCAAATAATATAATATAAGGTTAAAATGGTATTGAAGTAAAACGATAAAAAAGAAAAGAATTATCTACCCCCAATAAAAAATTCTACAGAAAGGATAGAGTACTTGGGAAAGAAAGAGATAGAGAAAGAACAGAAAGAAAAAAAAGTATCTCTGAACAATGTAATAGGAAAAATAAGAAGGGGTAATAGTGGAAAAAAAGGAAAACAAAATTTTTGAAATTGTTCGTGTCCACTCTTCCAAATCCCGTGTCTATCATTGTCCTTCGTGAAAGAGTAGACACAAAAGTATAAAAAACTGTCTCGGAGACAATATGTTCACTGTCCATGTCTCTGCTTCCAAACACTTTTTAAACAAGTGTTATCTATGTCTCCGTGTCATGTCCCCGAAAACAAACGCTACGGCAACAATTTAACTCACTAACTAGCAGCGAAGAATGGACTACAGAGACAGTGAACAGTTAATCTGCTGGTTCAAATTATGAAAATAATCAGAACAGAAGCAGGATTTGCATCAATTCAACAAAGTCATAATATACAGAATCATATCAAATTGGGTTCGATTCCAACCAGCCAACAATGACATCAAAGAGAAGAGGATTTACTGGTAAGAGAAAAAGTGGAAACAAGGGATAGAAATAAAACCAGAGTTGAGACATAGGGTCATCCATCAGCAGCGCCTAGGAGTATAATTGGAAACAGTGAGGAGCCAAAAAAGGAAGGGAGGAGGGGATATGGAGGTGGTCACTGAGAGCTTTAGCGCATGCCAGGAAGCACCACGGGAGGAGAGGATTGGGGGCCGTCACAACACTCGAGCAGGATCTTCTTCAATGCATCGGCAAATGCAGTCCAAGAAAAATACAACCTCATGAAAATGGGCGACAGGGCGGATTCAATTCGAGGAATCACAAGGGGCATCCATGGAGAATGAAAAGCAAGCGTCTCAAATTAGAAGAGGGTGGCAGTTGCGATTGGCGACATCAGAAGACTCATACAGGTTGTTTTATTGAACCCGGGTTTAGGCCATCGGCGAGAGTGGAGGAACTGGGTCTCAGCTCCATGCAACAATCTTCTTGAATCATGAGGAGAAGCTTCAGAAGCTTTGGTTTTTTCAGAGATAGTGAGCGTGGAGGAGAAGAATTGGGATCTAGGTAGCTTGGCGGGTTATTTTGGGGGTAAAGATGCGGGTCAGGTTCGGTTCTGGTTGTGTGCGCCGGGTAGTCCAAGTCTAAAAAAATATTACTGCTTTAGCATAATTTTTACTGTAGAAACAACACTCAAAACAGACATTGTCCTTTACCAAAAATATTTGTCCATCAAAGATTCTTCCAACACAAATATACTTTCAGACCATCTACATACAAGATTTGGCCTAATTTAAATAGTCAATTTTTTTAAAATTAAACACATTGTTTTGTTAATGATATTCTTAAACTAGTATTTTTACCCGTAATAACATTACAGGAATATAAATTTTTTAAAATTACGGTCTACTTTGTTCTGATAGTATAGATTATGCATAACACAAAAGATTTATAAAATCAAACTACTTTTACAAAAAAAGTCATAGGTTGAAAAAAGTCTCTAGCTAAGAAGACCAAAATATCTATCGATAAAAAATCAATTCAACAAAGTCATAATATACAAAATCATATCAATTTGGGTTAAATTTCAACCAGCCAACAAAGACATCAAAGAGAAAAGGATTTACCGGTAAGAGGGAAAGCGGAAATAGGGGATAGAGATGTAACCAGAGTTGAGACACGGGATCATCCATCAGCAGCGCATGGGAGTATAATTGAAAACGGTGAGGAGCCAAAAAAGGAAGGGAAGAAGGGCTATGGAGGTGGTCACCGAGAGCTTCAGCGCATACCGGGAAGCACTGCGGGAGGAGAGGATCGGGGCCATCACAAGAGTTGGATCTTTTTCAATGCATCGGCAAATGCAGTCCAAGAATAATACAACCTCATGCAAATGGGCGACAGATCGAATTCAATTCAAGGTATCACAAGGGGCATCCATGGAAAACAAAAAACAGGCGTCTCAAATCAAGGGAGGGCGGCAACTGCGATTGGCGACATCAGAAAACTTATACAGGTTGTTTCATTGAACTCGGGTTTAGGACATCTGCGAGAGTAGAGGAACTGGGTCTCAACTACATGCAACAATCTTCTTGAATTATGAGAAGTTTCGGAAGCTTTGGTTTTTTTTCAGAGACAATGAGTGTGGAGGAGAAGAATTGGGATCTAGGTGAGTTGGCGGATTATTTTGGGGTAAAGATGCGGGTCGAATTCGGTTCTGGTTGTGTGGGCCTGGTAGGCCAAGTCCAAAAGAAAAAACATTACTACTTTAACATAATTTTGGCTGTAAAAACAACACTCAAAGTAAACATTGTCCTTTACCAAAAATATATATCCATCAAAGATTTTTTTAATACAAATATACATATATAGATACTTTCAGATCATTTACATACAAGATTTGGCCTAATTTAAATAGTCAATTTTTTAAAATTAAACACATTATTTTACTAATGATATTCTTAAATGTAACATGAAAATAAATTTCCAAGATAAAACAATCATCTGCCCTAAATTTTGTTAAAAATGATTAGAAATATCCAACATGCACAGATGCACTAATAATGAGATTGAAGAAAAGGAAAATAGGAGTAAATGGTAAACACCCACACTATTTTTTTAATGTGAAGATAATAAATAAAAATTATTAGATAATTTAATTAAATTATTATTTAATAATTTTTAATTTTTATTTTTATATAAAAATATATTTATGTGAGTTAGTAGGGTTTTAAAATGTTAAAATTAAAAAAAGAAAGAAAAAAATTCTTTATTCAAATCTAAAAATAAAAACATTATAAATATATAAACTAACAAATAAAAATAAAAACCAAATAAAATTCCAAATTATTATGAGTTTTGTTAGATAGACAATGACTTTTATAAACAATATGAACAATTGACTCTAAAATTGACTTAATAAAATAAATAAATACCTCACCCCCAAATTACCTCCTAAACCTAACATTAGAATAACCATTCGCACACCTAATGAATTGAACATTCAGTCATTGTTAACTGTGTATGAGTAAATCGAATCAAAAGGAATAACCATCAAATTAAAAATAATCAACATAATCATCTGCATACCTATTGAATTGAACATCTAATATATCTATTATTCACATTATTTAATATTTTCATTGTCTCTCTATACTTTTTCATTACTTATAATGTATAGAATTTCGAATATTATGAAAAGAATAATCTTTTCTAGCCAAAGGCTTATTAAATTAAATTACTAATAATAATGTAGAGAAATATGAATAATTTTATGATAAGTAAATTATATGTGCCTAACATAAAAACTCCAGATTTTTTTTCTTGTCGCATCCATTGATAATTCTTCAAAATAGCTTATAGATAATTAAACTACTTGTTCCACAATATTGAATAAATTCGATTGGTGACCTTATTTTATTATCAAACATATTATTCTTCATACAGTTTAAAATAAACAACGGACTATGAAAGAGTGGAGCTAGGGTTCAATATATAATGCCCACATAATATCACGAACTCCATGTCATACACATATTTTTTGTCACTGTGCATTAAATTGGATAATGACTTTTCCAACATTAGAGCTTGTAAATAAGGAATTTAAGCTATCTAAAACGCTCTCAATACCAATGTTTATTTTATGCTTGGCCTTAACCTTGCCCTCTTTTATATATTTCTTCATCTCCTTAGCAAAATCATCAAAGCGATTAAAATGCGACCCAATCATAAAACCTTCCATTCTCACTTCCTTGCCTACCATATTCAGAAGATTCCTAACGCCATCTCTTTCAGTCCAAACCTGTAGAATACTAGTTAGTCACCAACAGAAAAAAATAATAAAATTAAGGGGCCAAATTATAAAATAGAGAACTTAATTGAAAGCCAAAATAATAAACTGAGGAGCCAAATTTTAAAATAAAAAACTTTAATTTTGTAGAAATTATAAATTTTTAGTCAATATGAAAATAATTAATTTTATTATTGTGATAATAAATAATTGATTGTTTGTGTAAAAATTCTTTTAATATATTAATAATTTATAAAAATTAAATTTTATAAGTATGAGATAAATTTTTTAATTAGTGATGTTAATTGACCTTATTATATTGAGATATCATTCCACAAAGTGGTATCCTTGCATGCTTGTTGACATGGTTAAGAACAGCTTCAAGCATCTTCCCACCAACATTATCCACATAAACATCAATACCATCAGGAAAATACCTGAAAAAATTTAAGTGAACTGTAATAAGATTTGCCTAATGTGTGTGTATATGTATTCTCACTCTTCTTGGTGCATATAAAGTAATCAAATAAAGAGCTTAGTTAATAGTTGCAAATTAAGATGAATGAATTGCGAAAAAAAGAAAATAATTGAAAGGGAATAAAATTAAATCCGAGTATTATTACTACGTACTTGCTTAAAGCAGCATCAAAATCTGCTTCCTTATTGTAGTTGAATCCATCATCATACCCAAATTCCTCTTTCATTAGCTTCACCTGGAAATCATTCATTAATTATTAATTGAAATTTAATGAAATTATAAAGTTGTCCATGTTAGAATATTTTGGTAAAATAAAAATGTGAAGAATGACATGCGGATACTTTTTAATTTAAATATGGAAACAAAAGTGGAGTTAGACTCGGATATGGGGAATACAGGTGCTTCACAGCTCTGTGGTGTCAGTGGAACAGAACTCGGACCATGCGAGTTCTCTATCAGTAAAAAAATTGAAAATAACAAACAATTTGGAGGGTCCGTTTTCTAGCTTCCGAAATTCATATTTGCCCAACCACAAGTCCGATTTGTATACTATGAGTTTTTTTAATTTTTAACACAAATCAGACCCTCCAATTTGTGTACCCTGAATTTTTTCAACATTTTGAACACAAATCGGAGGATCCGATTTGTGTACTCTCATAATTTTAAAAAACACCAAAAATTACCATATTAAAGTGTATTACTCATTTTACTTCCGTATCAAAATTCTTTAACTACATGTGGAGGCTAAGAATCCCGGTAAATTAACTAAATTAATAAATTATTTTGTAGATTACTGTAGCAATATAGAGTGGGTACTTTTTCATCGGATCCAGTGGTTCCAATGACCCTGCAACCCCTGAGCTTAGCCAATTGACCTGCAATCATTCCAACGCCACCTGAAGCCGCTGATATGAACACATTTGATCCTTCCTTTGCCTTCCCAAGTACCTCTATACTCACCCATGCTGCAAATCCAGGTACCCCTAGGCAGCTTAGATAATCCGGTAATGAAATTCCATCACTCGCAGCATCAATTTTTGTAAAGATGTTAGTGGAGGAAATCACAGAATACTCAGCAAAAGGAAGATCTCCAAACACTAAAACAATGTCCCCCTCCTTATATTTACTGTCCTTTGACACTTTTACCCTCCCAATTCCAACTCCTCTAATCACCTGCACTGTATAATTCAACGGTTAAAAATATAACTATTTATGTTATTTTTCTTTTATCAGTTTAAATTTTTTAGATAAATAATTTATGACATAATATTAAAATTTTATATTTAAAAGATTTAGAATTTAATTTTTAGTAAATTTTAAAAGTAAAACGATAAGTACAAGACAAATAAAAAATAAAATAAAATCTATGCAAAAGAGTGTATTAGATATATAATCATTTATGTTACCTTTTCTTGTAACCATTGTAACAATTAATACAATAATGTTGAATCCTCACATATCGATAGGAACTATATATTATAACAATAATAATAATAATAATAATAATAATAATAATAATAATACCTCGTTGAGCTGAAACTGAGGAAAGTAAAGGCCATCGAGGTTGTGAGGGCCAGTGAATGTGGTGCGTAAATAAGGGTCTATGGAGAGTAGCAGCGTTTCAATGGCAACATGGCCATCAGGTATTGAATGAGGTTCCAGTGAGAGACTCACCGTTCGGAGTTTCAGATGATTGAAATTTGGAACACCGTGAGGAGCATAACATGCCAAGTACCATTCTCTATTTTCTACAGCCATGCTTTGTGGCGCTTTGTGTGTGTGGGGGTTATTGCAGATATGGCCAATGCTTGGTTTTAAATATGAGTTAAGACTTGAAGAGTATTATTAGAGAAAAAGAGAAATGATATTCATTATGGTAAGGAAATATTCTCCGACCATAATTAATTGATATTTTCAAATTTCATGACCAGTATTAATAGCAAATCAAGAATTCAGTGCTTGTTAATATTTTATCACATTGAGAATATCCACTTTTTGACTATATTTACTTATGTACTATTTAAGAAAATTTTGGAGATTGACTATATCCCTCTCCTCTAGTTAGCTACTAACTGCTATGTCTTTTTTTTAGGACTAAATTATTAATATTAATAATACCTTTAAAAATTTAATCCCTGACATAAATACTTTAATAAATAAATTGAAAATGATAAAGTATTTTTACAAAATTTTAGAACGCTGTAAAATTTTGAAGAGACTAGGTTTAGGTTTGGTAAAGAGAGTAATACTACAGTGTGAAAAGAAAAGTTGATTGAAGAGTATTTATTTTATAATAAAAAAGAATATTAAAAAAATAAAAACATCAGGTGGATTTTTATTTTTCTAGATGTGTTTGGATAGAAGGAAAATAAGAAGAAAAGAATGTTATTAAAAAACAATCTTATCGTTGTATTATAAAATATATTAAAAAAAATAAAAGAGTAATATTAAAAAGAAAGAGAAAAAATAAGTTTTGTTTTCATTTTCTTTCCAATATTAGAAAAAAAAATTTAGTAAGTCCGACCAACTTTTTTTTATCCCTTTTTCATTTTCTCTAATTTTTTTTGTTTTTCTCTATTTTTTCTTCATACAAGCATAGCCTAAAGAAATTTTCCCGTGAAAAATATGTAAAAACTTTTAGAATGACATGAGCCTTTTTAAAATGAGTTTTGTTAAGATGTATATAAGGATACAAGTTGAGATTATTATTAATAAAAAATTTTAAATTTTTTATTTTAATAAATACACAACAATTGATTTGGAAACTAAGTTTTGCATTTTTTTTCTGTAACATTTTTTTTGTTAATAACTTTCTAAACTTTTTTTAAATTATCATGCATATACATTTTCTAAACTACCATTTATTTATTAAATCGTTTTAATAAATATATGTATAAAATATTTTTACCTTATCAGATTTTAGACCTATTTAAAATTTCAACCCAATTTTAATATTTTATTTGTTAATAACTATTTTAATAGGTTTAAGACCAAACCAATTAGATATTAATATATGTATTATATATTTTTGAAAAGAAATTAACAATATATTTATCTATAAGTATCATTACTTTACATGTTGAGAGAATAATTTCACCTAATCTATTAGTGTTGTTATATTTGAGAAGTGATAACTGATATAACATTTCTTTCATGCAAATTTTAAGAGGTGGAGTCATGTATCCTTCTTTCATTGCTTAAACCTTGCTTTTGTGTACATACAAATCCAGATTTATAAATCAAGTGAAAAATGAAGACAAGTGTACGGATAAAATAATGTCGCATAAAAAAAGATTACATAATTAACATGAAAATGATTGTTCCACCGTCTTCAGAAGTGAGTTTGAAACTATGCCTTAACTTGAACAATTACTTTTCCAACATTAGAGCTTGTGAATAATATCATATGTTAATTAAGGTGCTAATAATAAGAATAATAATGTATGTAACATACAGCAGTGAATAATGATTGACCTTTTTATATTGAGATATCATGCCACAAAGTGGTACATGGATATGTTTAGGGGAAATAAAAACACAAACAATTCGCTAGAAGGAGGGCTTGAACCTCCGACCTTGTGGTTAACAGCCACACGCTCTAACCAACTGAGCTATTCCAGCAGCTGTAAAATAAAGTCTAACTAAATAATTTAAACATAAATATATACATATATCTTTCTCCTAATTTGTTTAACTTTTATTGTTTGATAGTTTAAAATTCTGTTATGTTGTTATTTTATAGATATTAAATCCTTTTAACCTAAGGAATAAGGATTAATCCCCTTCTTTTTTGTCATAAATCCTTTCATCTTATTCTCTCAAGAATTAAAACCAAAGTATGATAGAGAAATATGAGCACCTATACTAAGATATAGTATAAGGATCAAAATAAAAATGTGGTGCAATTGAAAAAGAAAAAGGTGAAAGTGCTATTTAACTCTTCATTGTTCAATAGGTACATCGAGAATTGTATATACAATCTCAAACTATTTAATAATCTCTAAAATTTTAGAATTTTTTATAAGGGCAATGTATATTTTACCTTACCTTAAATTCTTAGGCAATAAAATGTTATGTTTTGCTTTTTTTTTTTGGATAATCAGTTAAACTCAAATGTGATCTATTAATTTAAGTTTTTCTGAATTTTGTTATATCATACTATCATAATTAAAAGTAATGAAACCTCCATTTACATAATAATGCCCCATTATTTTAATATTTTAACATTAGACTAGAAAAACTAGACGGCTGAATACAAGGAACCAGTATAAAAAAAAGATAAAATATATTTTTTGTTTCTAAAATTTATTTAAAAAAATTTTAAAATTTTTAAAAAATGGTAAAGTATATTTTTTGTCGCTAAAGGTTGCTAAGGGGAGTAGAGACCTTCATCAAAGACGAGGAACAAACAACGTGAATGAAATGAAGAAAGACGCTTTAAAGATGAGAAAGACGAGTGCGTTGAAACTTACGCAGCCACATCCACTAATCGTCGAAAAGACAGCCACAGTAAGACGTTGAAGTAGCGCCGTTCTGAACAAGGGTTCTGATGAGGTAGGCTACCATTTTCATTTTGAAAATGCAATGTTTGAATGATTAGGGTTTAGAATTTTTTGTTGCTCTTGATTGTTGTTTATGGTTTTATTGTAGTGAAAGATTGAGAGTTTCAGTTGACAATGTTCTATTTTTGTGAACCTGTCATGATTGCATGCTCTATTTTATTGAATAATTAGTTATTCTCTTCTAGAAATTTTTTTATGACGACAGGAATGGATGATTTTTAGTGTTAGGGTTCATCACAGGGATAGATTTTGTTGTGATAAGGGTAAAACTGAGTATGTTGATGGTGAGGTGACAATAGTTGACTGGTGTGATAGAGATAGATGGAGTGTTATGGAGACTTATGATGTGGTTGAAAATTTTGGGTTCATTGCTGAGAATATTGGGATACTGTAGTATAAAGATACTCAGATAGGATTAGAAGGGTTGAAGATATTGAGAGGTGATGAAGGAGCAATAGAAATAACAAATATAAATATAAATTACCAAAAAATGGCAAGGTTGATTTGTATATAGTGCATAAGGCTTTGGTCCTTGATGATTTCTGTTATGACGTTGATTATTTAGATGTTAATGGTGGGAGTAAGATTGTCGAGGAAGAGTGTGTGGAACCTAATAATGGGCCAAGTAATAAGGCCCAAAATATATGAGTGGAAGCCCAAGGTGGAGAGGTGGAGATGGAGATGGAGATGGAGGCCCAAATTCATAATGTCCATTTAAAAGTTGAGGGAGTCCAGAATATTGTTGATGTACAAGAGGAAGAGGAAGACAATGATGAGAAGAATAACAAAGAAGAGAATGACTGTTATGACCCGGATTATGAGACTAATTCTGACCTTCATTTTAGTAATAGTGGAGGTTATTATTGTGGAGATGATGGGCTATTTGATGTTGATATAACAATTAAAGAGATGCACTAATAAGGAAGTATAAGAAAAGTAGCCAATGAGCCTTAGCTCACATGGCATATCTCCTCCTCTCCACTCTAAAGGTCTAGGATTCAAACTCTAGAGATTGCAATTGAGGAAAAATGTGGTAAAAGTGTGAAGAGTACATGGGTGTGTTGTGTATCTAGAATTGGAGGTTGTCTAATCTATTTGGATACCTAGTGGAACAACTCAATCTAAATCCTTAACCCTAAATTCTAACACCCAACAAAAAGGACACAAAAAATTTTAGCCACCAAAACCAATTAGGATGCTTAGGAGCAACTCAATTTCAAGTGCACAAGGTCAATTCTCATCACAAAGAAGTCAAATTCAAAGTGCTCTCATTGGATCATAGTTGCACCCCAATTATTTAGTGTACGTTATTTAGGAATCATTTTGTTAATGCTTTATGTTATTTAGTGATCATTTTTATAATGACTTATGTTATTTTGATAAAGACTTGTGTAATGGATCATTTTATGCATTTTTTATTAGTGCACTGGTGAGATTGTGTCTTATTATATTTGTCTATATTATCTAAGATGATTGGTAACAATAGAGTGTCCGAAACTATTTTAGTTCTATCAGGGATATTTTTGAAATATAAAACAAAGTTCAGGGACAATTTCATTAAGAAGTTTTCGTGATGAGTACATTTTTGAAACTTATTACACATTTCCATACTACTACTACTTCTACTAATTACAAATAAAACATAAAAATCTCCATAAACCAACCCACATCATCAAAGATGCCAACCACCAACAATTTGTATTTACCATAAGCTAATTTAACTTCCAAAGAGAAAATCCTCATCTTTAATCTTGAAAAAATCCATAAAAACATATCAAAATAAAAGCATCAAAACTTACATTAAAATATACACAGTCCCAAAATCTTTGATCGAAATTCTCTGATGTCTTTGACCATCTCAGCATAAAAGATTCATCACAATTGCATATAAATGTTTGCCATCGCCTATTGCTTTTTTTAATGATGTAAAACTTTGAGAAACCATGAGTTAAAATTTCTTTCTCGTTTTCACAGAGAGGGAAGAAGTAGTAGAGTAGAAGTGAATTCTAAGATTTATATTGGAATTTTTATTATTTAATTTTTTGATAAAAATTTAAAAAAAATTAAAAAACCATTTTTTAAATGACTCAAATACCTAATTGCCACATCAGAAGAGATGCTATTTTGTCACATCACTAACATCTGTTAATGAACAATGTTAACGCTCAGTAGTAGAATTGATACAAATTGAAAACTTATAGGACAAAATTAAGACAAATTAAAATTTAAGAATATTTTTAAAAGTTTTAGCAAACTTCAAAAACAAAAAATATACGTTACCCAAAAAAAATATTATAGTACTTCAAATATTTGCAATTTAGGTAGAAAGCATAACTGCATAAAAGCCAGTTAAATCTAGTCATAGCATTCATAAAGAGTGTCGTGGAACAGATCATAAACTTTACGAGAAATTGTTAAAATGACAGAATTTACAACTAAGGCAACTAGTGAACTACTTTTTTTTTTTTTTTAATGGCAGTTCTATTCACAAGGATGATGGTGGTAGTGAATATTTCATATCAGCACCCCAAATGTGTTCTCCCCGCTGTACGTCATATACAGGAATCCATCTTCATCCTTATTTTCCTCGTATATTGCAGACATCATAGCCGCTGCAAGAACACAGAGACCAAAACTCAATTCACAAGATTGACTTCGGGGTTAACCATTACAAAGGATTAATAATAGAATGATTATCCATTTAAATTACCTGTTGGAGGTAAAACGTTCTTGACAAAAATGAAGATGGCCTTCTCAGGACTGAGTTTGATTCTCTTTCGTACCACATACACGAACTGACATTCTAAGAAGATTAGTGCAATTGACAAAGAGCAAAAGAATATCAAGAATTCAATGCATCTGAACTTCAAAGGCTGTCATAGGCAAATGAAAGCAGCGAGCTTAGATATGCCCATAACTGCCAAAGATCCAAGTTCTGCAACCACTTTTGCTAACTAATTTTCTACAAATTCAAGGAGTATTTATCAAAACACTTCATTTTCTTTTTAATTGTGGAAGGAGGTGCATCGAGGCAAAAGAGGGTCATCCAACCTCCTAGGATTTATAATGAAGGCTGAGACACTAAGTCAAAAGCCTGTTGAAGAAGATGAAATAATAAGCACATGCAAATGATCAGAATGAAGAATACACAGAGATAACTCCAATTTATACTACACATACAATTTCAACAATCTCTTATCATCAGTTTTACAAGAGAAGCATCAATCAAAATCTTGCAATGTTGATATCTATCAGTAGGATTTCACAACAATGAAACCATAGAATGCACATAATGATGTCAATTATGCTTAGCGCGCTGATGATCCCTGTTTTCATCAACTCATTACATTATTGAGTTTTCTATATTCATTGCTATTAGTAAGCAAAGAACTTAACGCAGCTTCCAGAGTGATCAACTTCAAGTAAGAGCAAGTCTCAATATTTTAACTTCAACGCACAATATTTCAGAAAATCTTAATGTAGAAAGTAGTGAGAAGAAATTCAAGAAACTAACTTTTTCTTGTCAATCTCAGGAACATCACTCTTCTCAGCTCTTTCAACAATCACCTACACCCAAAAGGTTAACCAAATTAATCATCATGAAGTGGGATTATCATGACACATACAAACAACAGAAACCAAATCTTACTGGAATTCTATCAGGATACTTTTCCCTAATGCGTGATGCTTCAGCCTGTCTCCTTTCTGACACACAATGTTAGCAAAATCAGAGGACATTAGTGGGCTGATATATTCTGTATAGTAATCATAACCAACATAGCAGACATCACGAGAAAAGCCAACTTAATGCATTAAAAGAAAACAATTTTTTTAACGAATTTCCAAAATTTACCGAGTAAAGCTCAGATGATGATCATGATGACCTAATTTTCTCGAAATTTTGGAGCAAAAAAGAAAGATGCTACATGTTTCCCCGAATTACAAAATATTCAATCCAAATGAAACCCATGATGAGGAAAATTAAAGAAGCAATAAAGGCAGAATATGCGAGAGGGATATTAAACGAACCAATAGGGTGTTCCATCTTGAATGAACTCTTAGCCATGGCAATAATTCTGCAGCGCAAAACGGGAGTTAGGGTTTTCTATGATTTGGATTCGAAAGAAGGGGAAAGTGGAGGAATTTAAAACTGAAAAAGAGGAAATTAGGGATTGTTTACCGGGAGGAGAGAGAATTGAAGAAAAATATCCAAAATAAAAGCAATCAAAAACCCTTCTTTTGTTCCGAATTTGAGAATTCGAGTTTTGAGAAATACGAATGTGCTACTTTAATTTAACGACACCGTTTGTTGGATACCGAAACCAAGGATTACCTATTTAAACAAATAGGCCCAACAAAAACCAAATAAAATAAGAGTTGTTACATATCCAATTATTTTTTCACTTAAATTTATTTAAGTATACCACTAAAAAAAGTCGTCAAAAATTACTGCTATTAAAAGAGCGTGATTACATAAGCTAACTTTTTTTCTTCTTCTTCTCATACTCGTTTACGCATAGAGCTTCTTTTTTATCTTCTTTTTTGTTTTCCTCTTCTTCCTTATTCTTTTTCGCGTTCTTTTTTCTTCATGTATTTTTTCTTTATCGTCATTCTTTTGTTGTTGTTGCTACTGTATTTTCTTTTCTTTTCTTCTTTTTCTCCCTGGTGAAGAAGCAGTAGAAAGAGTTTTGAATTGTGCAGAACAGAAATGAAGCGAAATTCAAAAATGAATTGAAATTATATTTAGAATAAACCAAAAATTAAATTTAGAATGTAAACTCCTTTTAAAACAAGCGCAGACTAAATGCACCTTATTTAAATCCAAAATAAATCAAAATGTACCTTATTTAAATCCAGAATAAATCAAAATTACTTAATGATTGTGACACACAAACTTAATTCGAAAATAAACACAAACAAAATTGAATCATGAACAAAAACACATCCGAATCCATCAAGTGATTTTGCAGCATTATGTGTTTCTTCTTCTTTATTTGATTAGATGAACAAGACAAGAAAAGAAGAACATAATAGAGAAATTTTAAGGAATTTTTTCTTCTTATTTCTTTCTTTCTTGTTTAATTTTAGGGTAGTGCTAGGGAGCCAATGACTTAAGTGTACAATGTGTACAATAGGCTAAACCTTTGGTCCATGAATAAAATGAACATCACCTACATTATCTAGAATAATCATCCGAATACCAGGGATAATAAACATCTCATCCTAAAAACTTAAGTTAATTTTGGAGTTCACCAAGAATCGAACCTTTGACCTTCCGGATCTAAAACTCTAATACCATGTCATGAACCCACTCATCCCAAAAGCGTAACCTGACAGGACAATGTAACACTAATGATCATATCTCTAATACTTCCTAAACTTCCATTGTACACATTGTACGCTTAGACCATTGGCTCCCTATTTTCTTCTCTTTTTCTTGGTTTTATTCCTCTCAAAATAGTGAAACAAGAAGAATCATAACAAAATAATTCACCAAAAATAAACTAAAATTATATTCACAAATGAATTGAAATTATATTTAGAACGAACTGAAATTACTTAATGATTTCAGTTCATTCTAAATATAATTTTAGTTCATTTATAAATATAATTTCGGTTTATTTCTGTTTTGCACAATTCAAAACTCTTCCTCCTCACATTCTAATACTTCTTCACCAAGGAGAGCAGGAGAAAAAGAAAAAAAATATAGCAGCAACAACAACAAAAGAATGACGATAAGGAGAAAATACATGAAGAAGAAATACCGCGAAAAAGGAAGGAGAATGAGGAGGAGGAGAAACGCAAAGAAGAATGCGAAAAAGAAGAAGCTCCGCAGGTACATGAATTTGAAACAAGAAAAAGGAGAAGGAGTGCATGCCTCTAAATTACTTGGATAAACTTTAATATTAAAATTGTTTGGATGTGGAGAATAGTTCATAAAATAAACCTTTATTTCAAATAATAATAATAATAATAATAAATTATTTTTAAAGTATATAAAGTTTTACTTAATTTTAACTGAATTTTTATAGTTTAAAAAATCTATATAGTTTAAAAAATCTATAGTCGAACTTGACTCTTCTCATACCAAAATCAAGCTACTCACCATTGCACTAATCTATTTTCTTAGTATCATTCATGCTTTTTATAGTATATATTGCATGTTATATAATATCCTAACTAATACATATATATATACACAAAAATACTTAATTCAATATTTTTTATATTCACATTTTTTAAACTAATTATTTTTTAATTGAAGTACAAATTAATTAAATTTAAAATAAAAAATAATAATTAATATAAAAATAAAATAAAAATTACTTATTCGTAAAAAAATAAATTTATATATAATTATTTAATTATATAAAAATATTCAGACTTTAAAATTACTCTTCGGATATAGTTCATAGATTGTTATTCTTATTGTGTCCAATAAAATACTATTATAGTAATACGAACTAATTTTATGTCTATCTTTCTATTAGTTATTTATAGAATTTGAGACTTAATTGTTCTTAAAATGTTAGTAAAAATATGTATTTCAAATTTTAATTTTATGTTTTTGACTATTTTATATTTTTAATTTACATGAGACCAATTTTACCGGTTAGACCAATAATTCATCAGTTAAACTAATAAATCAGTAAACCAGTAATTTAATCGGTTTGATCAAAACTTCGGTTCTGACCACTATAGTTTTAGCCACCATTATTTTGGACTGAGGTTTTTATTTTATTTTAATATTTTTGGCAGCAGGACTGAGATTTTCAATTAGAATTTAGAAACCCATATAGTTCAAAGAAAGAAATCCAAAAATCACATTCAATTATTTTGGCGAACTAAAAAAAGCCCAACATAAATAACAAATTCCTTGCCAAGACATATATTCATTTTGTCCAAAAAAAAATATTCATTGAACCTGCCCATCACAAATATTAAGGCCCATCCTGACCAAAAAAAGGCCCATAAAATTCAGACAAAACAAACAATGACATCACAAGTTTCTACAGCACATATTTTATTCAACAAATTTTTTAAATTGTTTATGTTTATATTTTTAATAGAATGATGCTTTCATAAAAGAGAATATAAATTTTTTTATTATAATTCAATCATTTTTTAGTATCAATGATATTTAACTAAATCTCAAAAGGCTATAATTAATTTTGATATATTCCTAAAGTAAACCTCTTTTTACGTAAATATTTAATTATATATTAGTATATTACAAGATTAGTAGCACAAATAATTTTTAAATAATGTTTTACAAGTAGAAACTAGAAACATATTACGACATTACACTTTTATATTAAAAAAATATTAAAATGAATAGGACAAATTATTGAGACTTCTTTTAATGTTGATATTGCGTTTACTTGTAACAGTCAACTCTAAATACAGTAATTCAGTTAATTTTAGGTACAAAATGAACTAATAAAAAATATAGTAATGCAGTAAGAATATAATAAATTGGAAATAAGTACCAAATCAAGTTATAATACATATATTTTGTAACAAATTCATATTTGTAATAGTTCAAAAATAAAACAAAGCAAAAAAGGTGAAACCTTGTACAGTTTGGAGGCAGAGCGACAAACAAAGGATGAATGAGGATGTGATTAGATTGTAAAAATAGAAATTTGTCATTATAAAACTATACAAATAAGTAACCTTTCAAATCATAACTAGCAAGTTCAATCTATCCTATAACCATATTAGTTTCAATCTGCAGAGTATGTGGGTAAATGCTATCTCATAACAGAAGAGATATATTCTTATATTTTTTAAAATTTATTTTTGTTTGTTTGGCCTTTGAAACACAAGTTGTATTATAGTTGGATAAAAATATATTAATGGCTAGATTAGTTATCCATGTCACATTTATGTTAAACAATGAAATATTTGTTGAGGATATTAAATTTTCATGAATCTGAATTTGATTGAAAAAATGCCGTGAATAAAAATGTAAAATTATCAAAATTAAATAAGATAAAATATATTATATGATAGAAAATGTATGGCTTGATTTTTTTTTTCTTTTGAGTCAATGAATCTCATCAAGTTTCTTTTAAAAAAAAAATATGTTAGAGCAGTTAACTAGCTGAGAGACAAGAACAAGAATTGATTAAGCAAAGAAAAAATAATAAAATAGAAAAAAGTCAAATTGGTGACAAACACTAAAATGTAATATTGCTATTATTAATCTCATCATGGCTTATTTAAACGATTTTATGCCTTATTCAAGGGTAATCCAAAGACGAAATTGGAAGACAAATTTAAAGAGGAACTTCTATGACTATAATAATGTTTGTAGAAGCTGTTAGAAAGAGGAGAGGGAGTAATAGGAAAAATGTTTATGAGTATTTAAGTTGTATAGAATGATATAATATAAAAGAAGATTTATAGGTGTTAAGAGAATCGAAATAATAAAGACATAATATCTTATAATAAATATTTAAATATATTAAATAATGCTAATTAATCTAATTGATTCTAATTATACTCTAATATGAACAATTCAGGAGAAGAAGTGTATTTTGGTCTTATATAGAAGAAAATAAATATTTACATGAGTACTTATTTATATATATATTAGTGTTCTCATACAGTAGGTAAGCTTAGTTTTATTCCTCTGCTTTGCTAGACCATTCTATTACAATACATATCACTACTACTAAAGGTTGCTTCCCTTAGGTTAGGTAACACCTTCCCTCAAGTTAGGACAGCAAATGTCTTGGAGTCCTAACTTGCCAACAAGTGTAGAAAAGGTTCCTGGGGCTAAAGGTTTTGTCAACAAATCTGCAATCTGTTCATGTGTTGATATAGGCATCAAGTGGATTAATTTCTCTAGTATTTTGTCTCTAACCACATGACAATCTACCTCTATATGTTTGGTCCTCTCATGGAACACGGGGTTGGTTGCTATGTGAATGGCAGCTTGGCTATCGCAGTACAAATTGATAGGCTCAGTGTAGTCCAATCCTATGTCGCTGAATATCTTTTTAATCCATATTGTTTCACAGGTTGCTGATGCGAGAGCTCTATACTCTGCTTCCGCTGATGATGATGCCACTGTTGTTTGTTTCTTGCTTTTCCAAGAGACAATTGAGTTTCCAATGTAAAAGCAATATGCAGTTATAGACCTTCTCGAGTCCGAGCAAGCAGCCCAATCCGAATCGCTAAAGCCTGTAACACGCAAATCAGACTGAGAAGGAAAGAAAAGGCCCTTTGCTGGTGCAGATTTAATGTACCTTAAGATACGATGAGCAGCCCTAAGATGAAAATCAGTAGGTTTGTCCAGAAATTGACTCAATTTTCCGACTGCAAAGCTAATGTCAGGTCTGGTGTTTGTCAAGTACAGCAGTTTACCAATCAGTTTTCTGTATTCAGCATTATCAGGTAAGGAACTCCCCACATCTTTTGTCAACTTGCCATTGTAATCCATAGGAGTTGAGATAGGTTTGCAGTCCTCAAAACCAGCTTTTCTTAGCAAGTCCAAAGCATACTTCCTTTGGTATAATGCAACTCCCTGTTTGCTTCGAGCAACTTCCATTCCCAAAAAAAATTTCAGGTCACCAATGTCTTTAATTTTGAAACAAGCATTTAGTAGTGCTTTAATGGAGTCAATCTCAACTAGATCATTTCCAGCTAGAACCACATCATCTACATAGATTAAGAGAGCTGTGAAACCACTGGCTTGTGATTTTGTAAAGAGACTATGATCTGACTTGGACTGATGGTAGCCGTTCTCGAGCAAGACTGATTTCAACTTGTTATTCCATTGTCGGCTCGCTTGTTTGAGGCCATACAGTGACTTCTTCAGTTTGCAGACCGTGTTAGGGGGAGCCTCTAATCCTTGGGGCACTTTCATATAGACTTCTTCCTCCAATTCGCCATGTAAAAAGGCTGTGTTCACATCAATTTGCTTCAAGAACTAGTCTTTGGCAGCAGCAATGGCTAACACAATCCTTAAGGTACTGAGCTTGAGAACAGGGCTGAATGTGTTCAAGTAATCCACCCCAGGGACTTGGGTGAAACCTTTAGCAACCAATCTTGCCTTGTGTCTCTCTATGCTGCCATCCGGGTTATGTTTGAGTTTGAAAACCCATTTGTACCCGATGGCCTTTTTGCCAGGTGGAAGGGAAGTAATTTGCCATGTCTGGAGATGCTCAAAGGCATCAAGTTCTGCTTTAATAGCACTTCGCCAACTCTCATGAGTTATTGCTTCATCATATCATCTAGGTTCTTTGTCTGTGGAGATGGCTAGGGAAAACTTCTTGTGTGATGCAGAAAGTGCACTATAAGAAATATACTGTGAGATTGAATATGCACTGGATGGTGATGTTGAAAGATTCATACACTGAAAGTCTCTAAGGTGACTTGGTCTTCTTCTTTCTCTAATGGACCGTCTTAGTGCAATGGGTTGATGGGATTGTGCATTATTGTTTAGAGTGTCTTGGGATATATGTGGTCTAGATGAGGGTGCTGAGTGTACTTCAGATGCATGAAATATTAGAATCTAATGTGGCAGTATCATGATATGTTTGTGATGTAGGACTAATATTATATGCAGTGTGTGACTCAGGTGTAAATGATGCAGTTTGTTGATGATGCAAATGCTAAGGGATCGACTTGTGCCAAAGGTCTCATAGAGGGTGTTTGTTGTTGTTCTTCTGAAGTAAGAAAAGGTAAAAAATTTTCATAAAACTTAACATCTCTTGATAGAAATATCTCCTTTGATTTTATATCAAGTAGAATAAATCCTTTAGTACCTTCCCTGAAACCAAGAAAGATACATTTTCTTGCCCGTGGATCTAATTTCTTCCTTCCTGCAGTAATTGTATTTGCATATGCTAAACAGCCAAAAATTTTTAGATCAGAGATAGATGGCAAAGAATTGTATAAAAGTTGATAAGGGGACATATCATGTAAGAGAGGTGAGGGGATCCTATTTATCAGGACAACTGCATGAGAGGCAGCATAATTCCAATAACACTTGGGCAAATTTGATTGAAATATCAAGGCCCTTGTTACTGCTAGGATATGTTGGTGTTTCCTCTCAACAATTCCATTTTGTTGAGGGGTCTCCACACATGTTCTCTGATGTAGGATCCCAGTGCATGCATAAAATTCATTCATGTTAAATTCAGCACCATTGTCACTTCTTGTAGTCTTAATTGATTGTCCAACATTGTGTTTTTACAAAATTGACAAAAGATTGCAAGAGATATGAAGTTTTAGATTTTACTTTCATAAACCGAATCCAAGTGTATCTAGATTTATCATCTACAATGGTTAAAAAATACCTATGACCACTTGTGGATGGAACTGACAGAGGACCCCATATGTCTACATGAATCATTTCTAAATATGAATCTGAGACTTTATTGCTAGTAGCAAACGGCAACTTTCGTTGCTTAGCCAAATGACATGCATTACATGGGGAGTTTGAGTTATTGTATGAAATGAAATGATAATTTTTCTGCATGAGCCTAAGACTATGTAAAAGTAAATGTCCTAATCTGTAGTGCCACATATCTTCATCTTGAATGCTTTGAAAAGACATAATGCATGAATGTGTGTTGTGCAAGGAGTTAACGTTTAGTGTATAAAGTCCTTCAACAACTTCAGCTGTGCTAATCATCTTCTTGGAGCTGCAGTCCTGTATCTCACATGATTTTTCAGAAAAATTCATGATGCAGTGTAAAGAGGCTGTGAGTTTGGACACTGAGATTAGCTTGAAGTTAAAAGTGGGTATATACAATGCATTGACAAGATGCAATTTTTCAGAAAATATGATAGTTCCAATTATGTTGCTTGTGGTGTATGAACCATCTGGCAATTTTACCATAATTGGATCTATGATTTGATAATTTTGAAAGTCTTCAAGGGAGTATGATACATGGTCCGTGGCACCTGTATCAATCACCCATGACGTGCACTTATTTTTCGAAATAGCTAAGGTCTTAATACTGGTTTTGAAATGCAAAATGTGTACCAGATTACCTTGATGAGGGTGTGATCTCTGCTGTGTCACAATCTGATTTGTGCTATGAATATTCTTTACCTCATGTTTGTTTAAAAGTGCTAATAAGGCTTCTCTTTGACTTGCAGTCAATCCAGAGCTAACATTTTCAACCTCTTCTAACTGTGTCCTGAGCTCTTCATTTGCTTCCTCAGGATCTGCTGTGGCCATGATGTTTACAGCAGTTTCTCCACCATATTTTTGCCACAAATGTGGTGGAAGGCCGTGCTTCTTGTAGCACGTATCAACCATGTGTCCTAGTTTGCCGCAGTGTGTGCATTGTGGCTTGCCTCTTCCTCGCCCTCCAGCTTGGTGTCTACCTCCCCTACCTCTCCCTCTCCCTCTGCCTTGACTAGGGTCCAATGTGTTCGAAGGAGCTGTAGAGTATGCAAGCAGTTTGGTGTCTGAGATAGGCTCCAAGCTGTGAGTTTGTCTTTCTTGCTGCGTGAGCATCGAAAACACTGTGTTGATGTTGGGAAGTGGCTCCATCAGCATAATTTGCGATCTTACTCCTGCATATTGTTCGTTTAATCCTCTAAGAAATTTTGTTACCTGGTCTTCAACCCTGTACCTTCTGACTGTGCCCAAGCCACATGAACATTTAACTTCGCAAGCACATGAGGGTATCGATCGAAAGTCATCAATTTCCTCCCAAATCGATCTCAACTTTGTAAAATAGCTTGTAACATCCATGTCCCCCTGCCTAAGCGTATACAGTTCCTCATACAATTCAGCTACTCTAAACTTGTCTCCTTGATAATACCTATGCTTTAAATCTGCCCACAGGTCACTGGCTATATGGTTTCAAATGACTGATTGAGAAATGCTTGCACTAAGCGAAAGATTGATCCATGCAATCACATAGGTGTTGCATCTCTTCCAGGCCTCAAACAGATTATCACTACTATCAGGTTTTGGCAGACTACCATCTATGAATTTCAGTTTATTCTTAGATTCCAGTGCTAAAAGCATAGCTCGACTCCAAGGTCCATAGTTCTTTCCATCTAAAATGACATTAGTAAGGGGAATACCAGGACTTTCAGAAGGATGGAGATAATAGGGGCTCGTGTGGTCTCCAGTCGTGTTGATTGTGCTTCGTGTCAATTGCGCTTGGATTGATGCAATTTGACTCAAGACTTCCGTAATCGTGCGCAAATCTAGGTTGGATGATGGTGAATTTGAGATTCCACCATGCGGTTCCGCCATTGATGATTCAAATCTTGTTGTTATGCAAGATTCAAACACTATGCTTTTTGTGAGTAATCAAAGACACAGAGATCAGGATTTCTTCCCCTAATTCTTGTCTATTCGTGCGCCACTCTCTGAGTCCACGCTCACCGCCCCATGTTGAAGGTGCGGTTGAAGTAGGAAGAGAAGGTGCACTTTAAGAAGTGTGCAAGAAAGGTGAAAGAAGAGTGAGAACCTGATTCAACATAATGGCAAAACTCAAGGCCATTGGCTGCTATACATATATATATTAGTGTTCTCATACAGTAGGTAAGCTTAGTTTTATTCCTCTGCTTTGCTGGACCATTCTATTACAATACATATCACTACTACTAAAGGTTGCTTCCCTTAGGTTAGGTAACAGTAAACAAGGGAGAGCAGCTGGAGGAGAAGGCTATAATAGTGCTTAATTGTTCTAAGTTTATCATAAAGCATATTTACTTGATTAGTGTATGGTAGAATTATTTTCACCAATTTTTGAGACAATATGAAAACATAGATCATTAACCTTATCATTAACTAGGATAGACTAAGAAGCATGCAAATAAAGTCGCATAAGTAACCTCTGGTCTCAAATCACCAACAAATATATTGTAGTGCCCTGATGATTTTAAAATAAAACGAAAACTAATTAACAACTAAAAATAAAAAAGAAAAAGAACACCCCCAAAAAGGAACAAAATAAAATCATCATAAATCAAATATCAAGATTCAGGAGGTTCAAAAATTCAAATAAAATTAAATAAGAATGTTTCTGAATTTGAATTTAGAAAAAATAGAGATAAAATTTGAACAACATTAATCGATCAACAAACAAACAAATTAAATTGGGACAAAAAATAGCGGAAAAGAACGAACCAAAAAGAGAGAAGCAGAAGCGATCAAGCAGCGCACAATAGGACAAGGGAGAAGGATGCCGACGACGACACCAGGACAGATGAATGGGAAGGATGCCAATGACGATACGGATATGCACGGCGGAGTGAGAAAACTTTGACAAGCCCTTTTGCTTTTCTTTCACGCGCGGAAGCTACAAGGTCGAGGGATCAAATCAATGACGGGGAAGAGTCACGGCGGCAATATATCTCAAAGCTGGTGATCAATGCTTTTGCTCCCCTAGGATTTGCACGAAACGAATGACGCCAAACTCTTTTGCCAAAAATTTTAATAAACTGACCAAAATTAAATGTTATTTGTGGTGGTTTGGCCACCAAATTTCTGCTATTCTTATCCATTGTCAACAAAACATGAAAATACTATTAAAATCGTTACTATTCCGTCAATTTGTGACGATTTAAAAAATTGCTGACAATTTTTCATCATAATTTACCATTTATCTTGTAGTGGTATATATATAATTTTTTAAAATTTAGATCACTTTATACTCCTTTTTTATTTTTAGATAATTGTTCTTGTATATTATACATATATAGATGATAAATGTAATTTTTGTTTTGGAAACAGATGATAAATGTAGTTTAGGAATGAGTATAGAGAATTAATTTTTGAATTAGTTAATATTAGTGGTTTTTATTTTAAATTATTTCTTAACTTTTGTTTTTTTTAAAGAATTTAGGGTTTAAGACTAGAATTTAGAGTTAAAAATTTTAAATTAAAAAATAAATTAAAAATTAAATGATATTACCTGAAAAGATTAATACTTAATTAGTTAAACTCTTTAAGAATGCGATGTGTAATATCACTTTATTGCCTTATTATATATTTGCACAATAGTAATTTGATTTAAATATTTTTTCTTCTTCTTTCAAAATAGTCTTCTGTGTCTACATATATAAGATGTTTTCTTGTACTATTCCTAAACTTTGAATTTGAAACTATTTATTTTTCATATATTTTTATTACGCACACATATATATGATGAAAATTCAAAAATAATTAATTTTATGTGAAGTTGATAGTTAAAAGTCGTTAAATATTAATTTTTAACTATTAATTTTACATAAAATTAAATATAATTTTTTGGTATTTGCTACGGTACGATGATAAATTTATACGTACCGATATATTTAAAATATGGACAAATAATAACAAGTCACGTGAAATTTATTTTTTACATCAGTATTTAATTTTTTTTAAATATATATTATACCACCACTTTTATTAATACACCCCTTTAATTAAATAAAAAAATATATTTTTTATTTAATTTTATAAAAGTCTTAAACATTCTTCCTTTATTTGATTAGACAAAAATATCCTTTTAAATTAATAAAATTTTAGAATTCAATTAATCTTAATTTTATAATTTCAAATAATTTGAATAACAAAACAAAAACATATCAAAAAAATAAAAAATCAAAATCTATCAGTTGGATTAATGGATCATTCAATTGGAAATGATAACAAAATGCATAGGCTGTTATCAACAGATCGATTAAACATATGCAAATTATTCCATGAACGGAACAGGGGGGTACACGTCACACCATGATTTTGAATCAGAAGAGAGATCTCAAGAAATGGCAAAAAAAAATGGGATTATCAACAGACCCTTAGAACAACTCCAACGGTTCAAAAATTATGAACCTCATTTACTGTGTGTCAGTAAAAAGGGAGGCTCTACCATTAGAGCAAATAAATAATGAGGCCCTTCACAAATTTTGAAGCAGGTGAATCCCTGCTCAGAGGGACTCGGACTCTCTCAAAGA
>NC_029779.3:30062788-30064408 GCF_000817695.3 Arachis duranensis
AGTGCATCAAGACATAACTCATCTGGTGTTGGTGGCTCTTCTAACCCATCCTCTCAGACTCCTATACAATCTAGTCCAAATTCGCAATATTCTGATTTTGTCAACCCTCGTGGATTAGATGCCATCGACCTCAATGATGATGATATTGAAGCTCGGAGGCAAGATAGTATTCAACACTGGCATTGGGAAGAGGATGAGATGTTGATCAGTGCGTGGTTAAATGTTTCAACTGACCCTGTAGTTGGTACCGATCAAAAGGGAGAAACATTTTGGAGTCGAATTCATAGCTACTGTGTAGAATTTTGCACCGACATAACAAGAGGGTAGTTGCATGTAAGAAACGATGGTATAAGATCAACAAGGCTGTTGCACAATTTGCTGGTTGCTACGATCAAGCTAGTCGAAACATAAGGAGTGGTTCGAATGCTGATGATATAAAGGAGTTGGTTTATAAACTTTATTCCACAAATTATGGTAAAAAATTCACTTTTGAGAGGCATTGGAATATGCTTCGGTTGGAGCAAAAATAGAGAAGCCAACTACCTACACAAAATGGAGGCTTAAAGAGAATCAAGGTTAGTGCAACTGGAGCATACTCATCCTCATCAAACCCAGAAACACCGTTGGCTGACGAACCCGGTGTGGACTCTCCCGTTCGCCCACAAGGATCAAAGAAGAGCAAGCGAAGAGGTAAGGGAAAAGCACAGATGTCTGAAGATTTTAGCGAAAGAAAATCATCGGTTGTCAAAAAATTATCTCTCATGGAAGATATTAAGAATGTTAGAGAAAAGGAACTAATGGATAGGAAAAAAGAAAGAGAAGTGGTTTACTTAATGGTTCCTTGTATTCGTAGTGTTATGTAGTATGTTCTTATTTATTTATTGTGTATTACTGCTATGTGATGTAGTTTGTTTTATTTACTTCTGATGTAAGTTTTTAAATTAGTCAATATTATTGTGCCGTTATTGTTCATGAAAGTGACCGTTGCAAAACTAGCCGTTAAGTAGCCGTTGCAAAACTAGCCGTTAAGGAAAACTAGCCGTTGCAAAAGTAGCCGTTGCAAAACTAGCCGTTACAAAACTAGTTTCTCCACTTATAAATATCAACTATCAATGACTCCACAACTCCACTTCAACTCTTCTTTCTCACCTCGATAGAGAACTAAAAATTACATTTCTCCATATGGCTAAAAATTTTGATGATATGTTTAATGAGGCTTTGTATGGCAAAAGAAGACGTCAAGATAACACACTGATAGATAATTGGATCGATGAGTATTTACTCGAAGATTCAGAAGAAGAAGATATCGATAGAAGCCCTATCCCAAGTACTCGTAGATGGATCAACAGAGATCGAGAAGCAGGACATGATCGCCTTTTTCAAGATTACTTTGCAGATGAACTGGTGTATAATGCTGACATTTTTCGACAAAGATTTCGAATGAGAAGAGATGTGTTCCTTCGGATAGTAGACGCTCTCTCAAACGTCTATCTGTATTTCCACCAGAGGGTTGATGCAATTGGAAGAAGAGGCTTGTCGCCACTTCAGAAATGTACCGCTGCGATACGGATGTTAGCATACGGCGTAGCAGCTGATGCTGTTGATGATTATGTGCGCATA
>NC_029779.3:30064570-30080234 GCF_000817695.3 Arachis duranensis
AGTGTTTGATGACATTCTAAATGATCGTGCTCCGGAGGTAAATTATACTATTAATGGTAATAATTATACTATGGGATACTATTTAACATATGGTATTTATCCTGAATGGGCCATATTTGTCAAATCAATCTCAAAGCCACAAGGGGAGAAACGCAAGTTATTTGCACAATACCAAGAAGGGCAAAGAAAAGATGTGGAACGAGCATTCGGAGTGTTGCAAGCACGCTTTGCAATTATACGTGGTCCAGGTCGTTTTTGGGAAAAGAAGAAGCTTGCCAACATAATGAGAGCTTGTATTATATTGCATAATATGATTGTTGAGGATGAAAGAGACACTTATGCAAGAAATTTTGCTCAAGGCTTAGAGTATGATGATGTTGAAAATGGATTATCATAACCTCAGCTGGGAGAAGAAGATTTTGCACCATACCATCAATTTCTCCAAAGAAATGCCCAACTTCGAAATAGGCAGCAGCATAGACAATTGAAAGAGGACTTGATTGAACACATATGGCAATTTCACAATGCTTATCGTCAACTGTAGAATTTAATTATGTTTTTTTTGTATTAAGTAATTTTACAAATTTGTGTAATCCCGAATTATATATTGTGTGTATTGTTGTTATGTATAAATTTATTTAATATTAATATCTTTTAATAGTGAATTATTTTTAAATTTAAATATTTAAATTATATTATTAAAAAAATTAATTACATTAATTTCAAGTATTTTAATTAATTAATTAATTAGATGGAACCACAATAGGGACTAAAGTTAGTTCCTCCTAATGGAGAAGAGAGAGATGCTTTGAGTTCCTATTTACTGTTATTAAAAGCTGATGTGGAGTTATTTTTATGACAGGTGGGCCATAAACAGGAACTGGGATGAGTTCCCTATTGGAGATGGTCTTAGTACCGAAATGAGTTCTTTACAAAAAAAATTACTTCTACTAAAAAAGGGTCTATAACTTCTATGCAAGTAGTTTATGAAATAAAAAATTAAAATTGTTCATCATCAGTGTTCAAAAACCCTCTCCTTAAATCACACCTCTAAAAGTTTTCAGTATTCTTCATTTTCTTCTCTCCTCTTCCTATCCTCTCTCTCTCTCTCTCTCTGCTCAATCTCTCTCATTTGTTTCATTGTGCGTCGCAGGCAAGATCTCTCCCTCTCTCCTCTCTTGTCTCGCAATCGAGGTCATCATCGCGTCATAGAGCATCGCCATCTTGTGCGTTCCAGAGAGCGTCGCCTTCCTCATGGTTCCTGAGAGCGTTGCCTTCCTCTTGATTCTGTCTTCCTCGCAGTCTTCTTTGCTGTCTTCTTCATTTTTCATCACTGTCGTCAGCCTCTCCCTTCCGGTAATTTCCTCCCTATGATTTATGTGATTTGAATTATTATAGCATTGGTGCGATTTTTGTAATTAGGGTAATTTGGTTTGATTTATGTGATTTGATATTAGTTATTGTTAATTTTGACAAATTGTTGAATTCTTATTTTATCTGTATATATTTCTGAAACTGTGAATGCAAATTTTTTAATAGAAAACTTAATTTAGATCACAATAGTTTCATTTGTCAAATGTTGCATAGTATCTTAATGCACATCTAATTTCACAAATTCTAAGTGATGCACTGCAAGATGCCACTTAGCTATTTTCAATCATGAACAAAATCTCTAAAAATTTTGTTACTAATAGAATCCACCTGAATAGGACAAAACTGTCCATATATTTTAACTGCATCCAATCCTTGGTGTTACTGCAGAGGTGAAAGATGTTGTGACTTGCTTGAGTACTCAAAAGTCTATTACCAAGGTAATGATCTTATTTCAATTGGCATTGTTCTTAAGATGGATTATGGAAATACTTCATTGTGCTTGTAATAGGTTTAATGGCTAGCTAGATGTACTTTGCACTGTTATTATGTTCATAGACACTTTGAACATTTTTAGAGTTCTTTGTTGTGTATTATATTTGTTATTGTTTTAGGGATCAGGCATTCTATGACTTAATATACATGTCTGCTCTTGTACTCATATCTGGATGAACTTGTATTTTACTCTTGATCTGAGTATTCCAAGGAGAATTTTATTTTTGCTTTTAAAAAAATCTATATTCTTCCTGTGAGTAAATAGTGATCTAAGATTAATTAAATAGTTGATGCATTCACATAAGAAATGCAGTTTGCTGTAATCCAAATGAATTAGTTTTAATTTTAAAGTCTCATTCTCTATTCCTGCATGTGCTTTCTCGCTCTCTTTTTATCCGTACCTATATTGTGAGTTTTAACACTGTATGATAGAACCATAGATTTTTATGAAGAGTATATAATAGAGAGAGGCCAGTTGATGTATAGTGTAACTCATTGTAGAGAGAAAGCTATGATTCTGATTTCTTCTTTTATGATCAATAATAAATCACAAAACTTAATTCCTTTTTTTCTATAGTTTATTGCTTTCTATCTTTCTGATTCAAGATAGTTTTACTTAGTTTTCTTGCCAAAACTGATAAGCAGTAGCTCCATGACCTGCCAGTTGTAACGAATTTTATTTATAATACCTAGCAACCTCTTGAGTATTTTTCTAACTTCTTTTATGTTGGTGCATTGGTTCTTTTAATCAACATTACAACTTGAAAGTGAGTCTGACATTTTTCTATCAGATAAAGAGGTACTTATTTATTTGCTACTCTATTAAATTTGAAAGTATCATGTGTAATTTTAAACCTATGCTTGCAAATGAATCAATTTTTTGGAGGTGGTATCCTTGGCTCTTCAGGATCATTGCTACTTGGACTGCACAATCATATAGAACTCCTTTTAAACAAAAGTTTTTATTACAAACACATATCTAATGCTTTCTTGACTTTGTTTCTAGCAGGAAATTGTGAAACAGTAACAATGGCTATGATGAGTATGAATTTATAATGGTTTTCTACTTGAAATCCAACAATGTTAACAAGCTAAGAAAAAGTGAATAGTTTTCTAGTCTTGGTTGAGGCCAAGGTAACTCGAAATTAAAGATAGAAGGGACTTGTTACATTGGAGACCATGCCTTTGGATTCAAGGAAACTGAAAATCAAAGATAAGAAGAAATCTTGCATGGGGATTTCATTTGACCTATCTAAATTTCGATAGTTATGGTTTTATTTTATTTGAGACTTTTAATTTGGTCACATTACATGTAATAATTCTATAATTGCTCTGTAGTCTAATGAAATTTTAAATTCGATGACACTCCAAGTTTTGGTTCCTAGTTCCTACAAGGGGTTTTGTAGCATGAAAATGCATGACTTTTATTTAAGAATTAAGAGGAATCTTTATGCTGCTCAATTTTATTTAGATTTGGCAAATTAAATGTGCTGCAGTTCTTTCCAACTGCTGAGGAGTCAATGGATCACTATAATCAGAAACGATGTGTTGATGGAAAAGGACTTGTTCTGCCCAGTTAGATTGTAAGTTCGGCTTTGCTATGTGCTAATTCCGCCACAAATTGGGGATTCTGGAGTATTACACTCTTGCTTTTTCTTGTCTCACGTCTTACTTTATCTTTTGTTTAGAGGTATGTCAAATATTTTGAATGTGTCTTGACTTACTTCAATGGCTAAAACCCACCTGCCCGTAGGTAAGTACTGGCCCATGATTTAACTTAAATATTCACCTCATTGATGTCTAGTGTGCTGAGATCATATTCTGTGCAGGTGCATGCTTAGGGGATTTCGGCTTCACAGGTGCCCTTACTGGATCAGGCCCTCTATAACTGTCTCAGACCATAGTAGTGTGCTTTAAGTTCTTGTGCTAAATTTTCCCTCATGTTTATATAGTTATGGCTACTCTCTGTGTGGATCTAAGAGAAATATAGATATGAAAGACACTTAACAATACCATTTGCTGTTGATGCAATCTCCCTTTTTTTCCTTTTATTTATTTATTTATTTTTAATGTGCAGGTGTGCTGTTCTCTACCAAAAAACATCCAAGGACCAAGGATCTTTTGGTGCAAATCCTTAATATTTTGCTACCAGCTATTTTTATCCCCTAGTTCTCCTTTTTCAACCAATTTTCTATTTTTAAACTTGTTTGGATTTCGTTGTGATACAAAGTAATGATTTGCAGCTAGAAGATTTCTGGTTCAGTGCTCTAAAGAAGGGAGTAATGGTCTTTGCTTTGCCAGGAGAGCCTGGTCTTACAGAATTGGCTGGGGACTTCAAAATTCATTTTCATGATCGCCAAGGAGACTTTTACTGGTACTAATCAATTTTCTTAATCAGTAATCAATTGCTTCTGCTGATAATCTTGAGCTGAAACTGAAATATCTTGCTATTTTTTTCTCTTAGTTGGTTGAACACAACTATGAAGAAAATAGAAAAGTATTGAACATCAGTGATCTTGATGGCTTTGACAAGGTAAATCTATTGTGCTCCTTTTATGATCATCTTCGAATATCTGACGATTGTTGTCAAGGGTTGGTGTTGTAAGTAATAGTACACAATGGTAACTCTCAGGAAACTGAAACTAGTTTGTTAACTTTTCAATAAAATTATCTTCTGGCAGAGAAAATTGCCTTCTCCAGGATTCCTGGTTGAGGTTGTGTTGGTTGATTACAATGGTAATGTTGTGGCTTCCGAACCCAAGGCTACTGGAAAAAGATCATATGAGAGTTGAAGTAATAGTGCCACCCCAGTTGAAGCAAGCATACCTGTGCAGAATTGTTGTTATCTGATTGTAGGGATCTAACTGAGTTGCCTGAGGAAATGTGCTTATGTGCAAGTGAGTTTATGTGCAAGTGTGCTTATGTGCTTGTGTATTTTTACTTCATTTTAAATAACAAAGAATTTATATATTACAAGGTACCTACAAGTACTATAAAGTGTAAACAGGTGAGCCTCCAACTTGTAGTAGTCTGAAATCGTTAGTGAGAAGATTCAATGTGAGTTTTAAGAGAAGGATATGCATATGACTTTAGCCATGCACCATTTTTTTTAATGAAAATGACAATAGTTGAATTCAACAATATCAGGTTCATAAATCACACAATTTCCGTTTCGAAATAAGGCCAAAACACTTAACCATATGAATGAAAAGTTAAAAAGTATAATATATACTACTAGCGTGCAAATAATGCGATGAACTATATTGGAAAACACGGCTTAGGACACAGCTCAGGATTCGGTGGTCCCAGAATCTTTGGACCACTTAATGGTCCCATTAGAAAATATATTTTTAGATTTTTTTTAACAATTGTTACATAGTTTTTGAACTAATTTTAATTACAAATTAACCTTATATATTTTATTTAATTATAAAAACTGTTTTTTATTTTATAAATTATTATTTTATCAATTATCTATTATATTTATTAACAATCAAATACAAAAACAACAACTAATTATATCCTCCATTAATCCTAATAAAGCTTCTGGTCATTCCAATCGATTAAAATATTAAATTTGATCTCGTGACGTTCGTCCATGGCTTCCAAATTGTATTTCCTTGAAATTCAATCGATTGGTTTATCAAAACAATCGATTGAATTACAGTGTATCACAAAACAATCAATTGAAAGTTGTAAGGTATAATGGTTTTCACTTAAACCAATCGATTGTTTATACTTTCCAATCGAATGAATGCCCAAAAATTGTTTTTGTTACTGAATCGATTGAAAAGTGATGATATTGAAGTTTTAGCCAAATTCAATCATTGGTAATGTAATCCAATCGATTGGAAGGTGATGAAGTTGAATTTTTTGTCAACTTCAATCGATTGAAATGTGTCCTGCGCCTATTTTAATCTTGTTATCTTTTTAGAAATTATCTTATTATTCATCTATCTTATCTTTAAAATTCTATCTTCAATTTTTGCTGTTTTATTTTGATGTAGATAAACTAATCTTATCTTTTCCTAATATTAACATTATAAATTGGTGAATAATCCATCACTAATTATTCAATCCCACCATTGAAATCGTGTATCATTTTCTTTGATTATAAAAAATTTAATTGTTTTTCTTTGGAATATCCATTTACTCTTAATATCCACTATTTCTTCATCGTTAATCACTGTTGCAGTAATCAGCAAAGGTCCAATCAAGTTTTTCATTGTAGTGTTCAAAAAATAAACCATCGTTTTGATTACAAAATAGAATTTCTAATTTTGCAAATATTCGTTTCCATACTTTATTCCTGAAATTGATTGTGTAAGGAAAAAATATTTTTTTATTTTTTATTGATTCACAAAAATTGAGAAATACTAAAAAGTAAATAGATGTTATTATTTTTTATTATTAATTAATTAGCTAGTAATCAGGGACGGACCTAGAGGGGGCGAGTAGTGGGGAACGGATCCTCTCCAGTAGAGGAAAAAATTGACACTGTCCAGTGAAAGATTCCAACCTTTAATAAAATCAACGGTCCTAATTATAACTATAATTATGACTATTACTTTCCCAAATTTTGCAAACCCTTCTTCTCTTCAATTTCACTTTTCACGAGTCTATTCTTTTCTCGCAGTAATAGCACCAAGAAAAAGCTCTCTCTTCTCAAATTTTATAAACTCTTCTTCTTATCTTCACTTTCACAGTCCACTCGTTCTATTCTCTTCCCCAGCAGTAACATAACAAGAAGAAGAACCTTCATTCGTCATCTTTTTTTTCTGCTTCAACAATTTTGCGAGTACAATTTAAGATTTGAATACCTTTTCACGTTCTTCTTTCTCTCTGTCAATCACTAAATTCCTAAATTAATAATTTTTATTGATAATAATTGGTTTGAATTTGTGTGGTTGGTCATTTGAGATATAAATGGTCTTATTACCGATGCGGTGACAAAATAAAAAAAATAAGTTTTCTTTTTCTTTAAATTGCAATAGTTTGTGTTTGCTATTCTACACAATTTTACTCAATTCGTTTGATTTTTTTTCTTATTTGTGTTTGCTTCTAAAAATGTTGTCTTTTTTTTCCAAACAAAATTATTTTTAATATTATGTTTTTTGAATTAGGCATTTGGTGTCACTTTAAAATAAATAAAGGAGAGCAGTGAAGTTCTAAATGATATGTGTTGTAAGTTAGTAAAAAAGAGCAATGAAGTTCTAAATGATATGTGTTGTAAGTTCTGAATGAAGTTCTGTAATTTTATTGGAAAAGAAGACTTGAGTAAGAGAATTAGATAAAAGAAAATGAGAATAAGAATAAAAGCACAAAACCTCAATGTTAAAGGAGAAGAATTGTTATCCTTAAAATGAGTCTGTAATGGCCTTCTATTAGCATCACAAGATATTATTAAAAATAAACTACTTGAAAAGAAGAATATAATAGAAGTTCAAAAGTTTAATTTTTCCGAGAAGATGGTGAAAAGAAGCGCTAATAAAAATAAAAGAAGCTGGAACGTGAGAGTACTAAAAAAATAAAATAAAATTATAATTATAATTATAATTAGGACCGTTAATTTTATTAAAAGTTGGGATCTTCCACTGGACAGTGTCAATTTTTTTCTCCACTGGAGAGGATCCGTTCCCGCGAGTAGTGGCCTGGACACCCCAAAATTTTAAGAAACTATACTTATCTATAACAATTTATATTAGGAATACAGAGGGTTTGGTGTCGATTATTTTTTTCCTATTTTACCCCTATGTTTATAATCTTAAACAACATACTCAATCACGTACTCACGTTCTGTAAATTTTGCATTAATCCATGACAGAATGATGTAACTGCTCGTTAAGATATTCTTATTGGATGTAAATTATTGTTACAAATATTTTTATTAAGATATGTTTTGAAAGAATAAAAGTAGAATAGTTCAATAAAGATTAATTTAAAAAAAAAATTTACACTAATAATTTTTCTCTTCAAATTATTAACGTACTTTTCTAATATACTCTAAGTACCTACACAATATATAATATCAATTAGCGTTCAAATTTAAGTTCCAATATTGTTATTAACGAGAGATGTTTATTAATTTTTAAAAAAAATTTACACACAATAAGTTTTGTATCAATATATCATGATTCATTTTAAAAATAATATTTATTCATCTAAGTTATAGAGTGTCTTGAAAAATTATATTTAAATAATTTTTTTATTTTTTAACTATTTTATATTTTTAGATTGAAAACTTTATATTTTTTTATTCAAGCTTTATTTTTATATTTTATTTTAATTGTCTTATTCAAAACTATTAATATGAATTTTTATTTTGTAGGATAAATAAAAAGATGAGATTTTATTTAATAAATTAAATTATTGAAAAACTTACTTATTATAAAAGAAGTTAAGTATATTTCTTGATTATAAGAATACATATAATTCACTTTTGAATGTAATCAAAATAAATATAAATTTATTCAATTTTTTAAAATTTACATTAATTATTAATTTATTCACTTTTGAATGTATTATCTGCTTTAATACATAGCACATTTCAAATTTCAATCGATTGGATTACATTCCCAACCAATTGAATTTGACAAAAAGTTCATTGTCATCACTTTTCAATCGATTAAATTGCATTTCCAATCGATTGAATTTGGCAAAAAATTCAAAGTCATCACTTTTCAATCGATTGGGTAGCATTACCAATCGGAGTTGGCAAAAAATTCAACTTCATCACCTTCCAATCGATTGGATTACATTACCAATCGATTGAATTTGGCTAAAACTTCAATGTCATCACTTTCCAATCGATTGTATTTGGCAAATCCATGTTGTTTTCGTGAATTCAATCGATTGAGTAACAAAAACAATTGATTGTTTTTGGGCATTCATTCAATTGGAAAGTATAAACAATCGATTGGTTTAAGCGAAAATCATTCTACCTTACAACTTTCAATCGATTATTTTGTGATACACTGTAATTCAATCGATTAAGTTACAATTCAATTGATTGTTTTGATAAACCAATCGATTGAATTTCAAGGAAACACGATTTGGAAGCCATGGACGAACGTCACGAGATCAAATTTAATATTTTAATCGATTGGAATGGCAAAAAATTTTATTAGGATCAATGGATGATATAATTGGTTGTTGTTTTTGTATTTAATTGTTAATAAATATAATAGATAATTGATAAAATAATAATTTATAAAATAAAAAATAATTTTTATAATTAAATAAAATATATGGAGTTAATTTGTAATTAAAATTAGTTCAAGGACTATGTAGCAGTTGTTAAAAACACTCTAAAAACATATTTTCTAATGGGACCATTAAGTGGTCCAAAGGTTCTGAGACCACCGAATCCTAAGCCGAAAAACACAAACTATAATAATCCACATGGTTGTTCTACTAATTGATCATTTAACAAAATTGGGAAATATCTATGACATTAATATTTCAGACTCCGAATGGGAAAAGCAAGCAACATGGTTTTATTCAAAACCTAATCTTGTAAAAAAAGGAATGTTATAAATCTAATCTTATGGGAATTCATAATCATCACGATGGTGATTATCATACAACTTATTAAGATTTTTAATAGCATTTCTTTTGACTCTATAGCTGATCATATTATGATTCAGTGATTTGAGTGACAAAATTACAGTTATAGAAAACAAGCCATCCATAAGAAAATCTTTGGAATCGATCGAAACTTTGCTTAGCCGTGCTAAAGCTTTGAAAAAAAAGTTCTAGCTTGAAAGACCCTAACAAACATATTGAGGACACAACACATGATATTGGTCGATCACTAGGCCTATTGCTCCTTGAATTGTCCACAAATTTTAGAGAAAAGGTTGGTACATTGCAAAAACAGTTTACGAATGCAAGATTTGGTGGGAACATGAGCCTACCTTCAAGTCCAGTATCATTAGAGTTTGCAAATGATGTGTATGGTCGAGGGAAAATAGAAGAGGAAATAGTCAATGTTACTATAGAAGATGTTGTATTGCAACTTAAGAATGGTAATGATGAAGAATTTGCAGTTGCTCTTTGGAGACTAAAGGAGTTCATCAGGGATGAGAAGCTGAAAAGTTGTTTGGTTAATGAGGAAGTTATTGTTGCTGTTCTGTTAAATAGACTGCATTCGTGTAAGGCAGACAATAAACTTAACATCATTCAATTGTTACGAAATATGGCTTCGAACAAAGATGAGATAAAGATAGAATTCTGAAAATAAGGCAACATTTCTTATGAAATTGACTGTATTTGTTGTTGTTAATTACTTAGTTATCTTATGTAATAGTACTGTGTAGGAGAAGATGGTAGAAACCAAGTTTTTATCAACAGTGGTGAAGTCTCTAACAAGAGATGCAGAGGAGAGAAGAGAAGCAATTGGACTGCTGCTAGAACTCTCTAATCTTTCTGTAGTTCAAGGGCAAATTGGAAGAATTCAAGGGTGCATTGTAATGTTAGTCTCTATCCTTAATGGAAGCGACACCGTCGCATCACAAAGGGGCAGCAAAGTTGTTGGATATATTGTCTAGTAATACTCAAAATGCACTTCACATGGCTGAGGCTGGTTACTTTAAGCCTCTAGTGCAGTATTTGAAGAAAGATGATTTAGAACTTTTCATAACTGAAATTGATACATCTCTTTAATCAGTACACAACTCTTTGTTATATATAATTATTTAAAAAATCATGTTATTGCAAGCTCTGATATGAACAAGATCCTTATGGCAACATCTATAATCTTCGCATTGAACTTTTTTTTTATCAAATTATTTTATGATTTTTTTTGAAGACTTGTGGAATATTTAGGAACTTTCAAGTCAAAGGATGTTTTGTAATAGATTATAGCCAATGAAGTGTATTCTATGTGAAGTATTTGGTTTCACCAACTACTTCACTAAAATTGAATTTTTGAAGAGATTTATTTTTTGAATTGTTCTGTTTTTGTCCTGTTCAGGTGGATTCTATGAGCACCAAAATTTTTAGAGATTTTGTTTTTTTTCAGAGATTTTGTTCATGACTGAAAATAGCTAAGTGGCATCTTGTAGTGCATCACTTAAAATTTGTGAAATTAGATGTGCATTAAGATACTATGCAACATCTGAAAAATGAAATTATTGTCATCTAAATTAAGTTTTCTATTAAAAAAATTGCATTCACAATTTCAGAAACATATGCAGATAAAATAAGAATTCAACAATTTGTCAAAATTAACAACAACAACTAATATCAAATCACATAAATCAAACCAAATTACCTTAATTACAAAAATCACACCAATGCTATAATAATTCAAATCACATAAATCATAGGGAGGAAATTACCGGAAGGGAGAGGCTGACGACAGTGATGAAAAATGAAGAAGACAGCAAAGAAGACTGCGAGGAAGACAGAATCAAGAGGAAGGCAACGCTCTCTGGAACCAGGAGGAAGGCGACGCTCTCTGGAACGCACGAGATGGCGATGCTCTATGACGCGACGATGACCTCGATTGCGAGACCAGAGAGGAAATAGGGAGAGATCTTGAGTGTTACGCCGCAGTGAGATAGATGAGAGAGATCGAGCTCTAACGAGAGAGAGAAACAGAGAGAGACAATAGGAAGAGTTGAGAAGAAAATGAAGAATACTGGAAAAGGCGTGATTCAACGAGAGGGTTTCTGAATCTAGATGAAAAATATTTTTGATTTTTTATTTTTTTAATGTGTTTTTGTTTTGTTGTTTAAATATTTAAACTATAAAATTAGGATTAATTGAATTCTAAATTTTGATTAATTTAAAAAGATATTTTTGTCTAATTAAATAAAAGAAGGATGTTTAAGACTTTTTATAAAATTAAATAAAAAATATATTTTTATTTTTATTTTATTAAAAGGGTGTTTTAGTAAAAGTGGTGATATAATATATATTTAAAAAAAAAATAAATGCTGAGGTAGAAAATAAATTCTACGTGGCTTGTTATTACTTGTCCATATTTTAAATATATCGGTACGTATAAATTTACCATCGTACTGTAGTAAACACTTAATTTTTTTTATTAAAGATAGGAACTCAAATTTGCGATCTCTTAAGTAAATATAGAGAGACTATGCTATGATAATTTATTGGCGTAAAATTAAATACAATTGAGTTTATATATATGTGTGTATATTTTTTATATATCATATTTATAAATAGAAAATTGAATAATATCGTAGATGTGGGTATCAATATAATCCGATAGAGAATTTAATGTGAATAGGTGTAAAAGGAAATATAAAAAGAAAAGGAGAAAAGAGAAAGAGTAAACATATTATTCTATAATTATGAAAACATATTTTATGTTTTAAGAAGGTAAAAATACACCTTTACAAACACGAGTGGCAGTAGCTAATAGGTAATAATTATATAATATAATTTACCCAAATAAATATCATGAAACCAATAGCACGACCTAACTCCCAATCCACGAACGCATATACATATAAGCATGGTCTGATCTGTAGTAACACATCACGGCGACACACGAGGCCAAGGTGGTCGGAAGGTGCCACGTGTACGGCCACAGACGGAGGGAACAGTGAAAAAAGACGGTACTAGATTCTACCCAACAAGGCTCCGAAACATTGATCTTTTATCAGTTCATGTGCAAAATATACACATGTAAAAGCGTGACAAGTGTTAGGGTAATTTCTCGTAATGTCACGCTTCAATTCAAGCTACTCATGCACGCCTCATCTTATTGGCCATGCAATGTTTCTAATTAATGTTGTTTCCGCATCAAAACTTTTTTATCATGTGGTCTTTTATTTACACCTGTTCATTATTTCTTACACAAGGTTTGAATAGACTGTTCCTATGCTAATGTTTGGAATGGAACAATAATGTAGAAATGAATAATTATTGTTACTGTACACCAAAAATATTATATGATGCATGGATTACCCTTTTTCTTTGCTTCACTCTATCATTTAGATGGTCCACCCACAAACCCTTCTAAATTTATAGCAAATGTCCTCAATATATAGTAGTGATGTTATCATACAAAATGAAAAGCACAACCAGTATACTAAAGATATTAGTTTTGTTAAGTAGACAATAATTTTTATAAATAATATAAATAATAGATTTTAAAATTGACCTAATAAAATAAAAAAATACTCTACCTCGAATTATTTTTTAAATTCTAACATTATGATAACTATCTGCACACCTAGTGAATTGAACATCCTACTATTGTTAACTATGCATGAATAAATCGAATCAAAAGAAATAACCATCCAATTAAGAATAATCAACATAATTATCTGCATACCTATTGAATTGAACATCTGACATATTTATTGTTCATATTATTTAATATTCTCATTGTCTCCTTATATTTTTTCTTAAAAATATTAGTCAATATAAAATAAAATTATTGACCCTTAAATTTTTCTCAAACGAAAGTACTTGTTCATTCCTAAAAATGGTGGCAAATGTTACTGTCCCAATGAAGTTAATGAAATACTCGTAACTCAGAAGTAGTGCTTTCGTGCCACTATTTTTAAGTGATTATTACTTTTTTAAATTTTTTACTCAGATTTATCCTTTTTATTTTTTATGAGACACTACTTCTCTTATTAACAACAAATTTCACTCTAAACACTCGTTGTTACACCATATATAACATGCACATAAAATTTTGAGTGTGTGTGACAATTCACATAAAGATGTTTTTTGACAATTACGATAAGTGAATAATGTTAAAAAATAATTTGATATATTTTATTAAATTATTATCTAAAAATAATAAATTATCATATTCATACGAAATGTTTTAATATGAATATATAGTCAATATATATGTAGAGTATGCATGTAGTTTTTAAAAAGTTGAACTACAAGTCACTTTAAAAATTTAATTTAATTTTTGATATATTGTCAATATAAAATAATTTTATATGTGTATTTAATTATATAATAATATATTAATAAAAATAACTACTTTTTAAATTAATCGTGTAAATAATCATTCGCAATGTATTAAAATTAAACTCTTTAAAAATTAGATGATAACTTTTAATTGACTATGACACAGAGATATAAAAATCTTTACACTACTCCTCTATGCATATGATAACTGTACTACTCATTTATTATTTTAAAAGGGGCATGTATTATTATCTTTTATGTAGGGCATATATTACGTGGTTCTACATAAAAATAAATTGGAAGTTTTTGTCTTTTATTTTTTGTTGTATTTATTTTCCACCATATTCACATAAGTCCTGCCTCTATAAAAACCTGGATCATGAGAAGAGTAGTGAGTTAAGTGTGTGATTGATTGGGGCCAGTTAAAGGGGGGCAAAAAGACATGGCTCAATGCCACCACTACTCTTCAAGAAGCAGTGATGAGAAGAAGAAAGGTAAGAAACATTCTAATAGCAGTGGCTTTGGAAGAAGATGTTCTAACACGTTGAGAGAGTTTAGAGGAAGATTCTACATTCTCAGAAGATGCATAACCATCTTGCTTTGCTGGCACAAGTATGGCTAGCTTAGCAGCTACCATGCATTACACATAATTTCTATTTATGTATGGGGTTCAATAATTATATATCATCACTACTTGTTTGAAATTAAGGTTGAAAAGTTAATTATTAATTTTCTATTCTATCTTCTTCTGTATATATCTTCTCGTTCACGTGATGTATGCATGCTCATCAAGGGGTGTATTTAATGGTGTAATGTATAGTCTAGTTTTTCTCACATGGACTGCCTAACTATACATATATATATAACTCTATGTATCTATATATTATTATTAGTTTTAATTTCCAAAAATTCAAAGCATGAAGGGGTAGTCTACTGCTGAGTGTTCAGTTGCCATAACTATGTGCCGGATGTGTATGTTAGGAATTGGGTGAAAACTAAAGAGTAAAGACCCAATATTTATTATTAATTGAATAATATCTATAAGATAGTTATCACTAGTTTACTTAAATAAGTATTAAAAATTTAAATTTTATCTTATTTATTAGTAATTTATTAGTTAATAATAAATTTTTAAATAAAATTTTAGTTCGTATCGTATTAATTATTGATCTACCAAACAAAAGAATACTATAAAAAAAAGGAATAATAATGCTGGTGGTGGCCATTTCTCTTTATTATTATTGTGGCATTTTTTCAATATTTATTTGATGAACCAACCTGAGATAATATATATTATCCAACATAGATAGTCTTGTAAGTTGTAATTAAATAATAACCAACATAATTTTACAAATAATAATTTTTTTTTGTTGGGTAATAATAATTCATCTAATTTATTTTTGAGGAAATTTATTAAAATAAGATAAGTTAAGCCACTAAATTACTTAGCTATACATAGAGCCTATAAAACTTTTATTCCAACATATACATGTTTGTTTAATTTGGTGCAGAACCAAAAATGGGCAAATATGGTACTCCAAAAAGGGCTATAATAAATCTGTGTCCAGCTTTATCTCCTTTAATAACCACACAAATTGAGCCTATTGTGGAAAAAATAGTTACTTCTGAAATGTAGTTCTCATCCCCAAGATCAGACATTTATTTTTGCCAAACCTAGGTATAGTATATAGTAACCAGAAGTGTCATATAATCCATTTGGTTAGGCCCTTATAATTAAATAACAGAATTACATATATTTATATTGCTCTACTAAATTTGGCACACTCATTCTCAAACCATCATGTTTGAACCAAATAAATAATGATAACTGATGAGGCATATGCATGCAATGCAGTAGTTGCATAATAATAATAATAACAAAAGTTATGGA